>NW_013672975.1:23292-39611 GCF_000517525.1 Limulus polyphemus | reverse complement strand
GTGGTGGAATATGTTTTGTATGATAGTAGCCCATTGATCTAAGTCTTTACATGGTGGTGGAATATGTTTTGTATGATAGTAGCCCATTGATCTAAGTCTTTACATGATTGTTGAACATGTCTCCTTTGATAGCAGTTCATTTGTTCAATTCTTTTAGAATATTGTTGGACGTGTTATGTTTGATAGAAGCACTTTTTTCTAAGTCTTTACAGCATGCTAGAACGTGTCTCGTTCAATCGTATCCCATTTGCCCAAAATGCCTGCGTATGCCTTGTTTTATGGTAGTCCATTTTTCGAAGTCTTTACAATATGCTTGAACGTGCCTCTTTTGATATTAGCCCATTTGTCCAAGTCTTTACAAAATGCTTGAACATGCCTTTTTAAAATGTAGCCTTTTGTTCAAGTGTTTAAAAGGTTGTTGAACATGTCGTGTTTTATAGTAGCCCATTTGTCCAAGTCCTTACAAAATGCTTGAATATACCGTGTTTATAGTATTCCATTTGTCCAAGTCTTTACAAAATGCTTGAACATGCCTTTTTTAATTGTAGCCTTTTGTTCAAGTGTTTAAAAGGTTGTTGAACGTGTCTTGTTTGATAGTAGCCCATTTATTCAAGTCTTTAGAACGTATCTTATTTTATAGGAGTCGAATTTTCCAAGTGTATGGCAAAAAATTTGTTCAAAGTTGCTACAAAATGGAAAAGGCAGCATATATATTACAAAAATGGAAAAGGCAGTATATATATTACAAAATGGAAAAGGCAGCATATATATTACAAGATGGAAAAGGCAGCATATATATATATATTGAAAAATTACTCAGATTGGTTAATTTCCAGTATCTGTTGGTTAAGTTTGATCATTGAAGTGAATTTTTGGCATCACGAGAGTTGTTTATGATCGTGTTTGATCTGCGTTGGGTCATCAGTGTTGAACGAACTTGATCAGTTACATTAACTCGGTACACACTGGATGTTATTCACACTTTCAAAAGAATAGAATAGCTCTGTTAGTTTCATAAGAAACGTTTTTCGTATTATTACAGCATCTATAACATCTTGTACTGTTTGAATAATATCAGAAGAGTCAAATGTCTAGTGTGTTTTTCCCACACTTTTACCCTAAACTCAACACTGATGAGGGTGTGAAATAGTTCATTAGACCACATTTGACATTTCCAGTAATTCACTGTCAACAGCACTTTGCTCTATAGGATGAAGTGTCTTGAGTATTTTTCTCCAAATTTTTACCCTACTCTCAGTACTGAAGAGGGTGTAAAAGGATTCATCAAACCAACCATCTTTCCCATTTTCAGTCATTCACTATTAACAGTTTGCGCTCTGTGCGTCACCAAAGATACTTTTTCCTGTTTGAATTCCATATAAACAACATTCGATTATTATATGACAATGTTATAATACCCTTAGTTTGGTTGGAGGTAGTTGAATGATGATTAGTTGTGTTAAACCAATCAAATAGGTCACGGATCAGTTTTGTTAAGCCCATCAAATAGATCTCGGATCAGTTTTTTTTAAACCAATCAAATAGGTCACAAATCAGTTTTGTTAAACCAATCAAATAGATCTCGGATCAGTTTTGTTAAACCAATCAAATAGGTCACGGATCAGTTTTGTTAAATCAATCAAACAGGTCACGGATCAGTTTTGTTAAATCACTCAAATAGGTTACGGATCAGTTTTGTCAAATCACTCAAATAGGTCATGGTTGAATCTTTGTTGCAGTTCTTAGGCTCCTCAATAATTTTTAACTTGGTCAGTTACGATAGGTCAGCAGCAGCAATTTACCCATTGAAAGACACTTTCGTATCGATTTCCACCGTTAATAGATTCTGATGACAAATGACTTTGAACAGCCGGTCAAAGAAATGGTCTTTAATAACAAAGCTTTAAGTGTAAATGATCCATGCTCTTGTTCGTTGACTTGCAGTCCAACTGTATTATGACTGTATTTATGTGGCTCAGGGTACTAGTTGGGAAGTAATTAGGTTCCCCAACTAGTGAAATTGGGTTTTCTCTGGGTACTCCGACTCTCCCACATCAAAATTAAATCAGGCATTGGATCTATAGATATGAAAAGAGTCCGTTTGTTAGAATATTTTGTCGAAACACGTCGCCTTTTCCTCTTCACTTTTGCCTCTATTGCCTGTCCTGACACACTATTTACGTATTTATATGTATATGTATAAATAAGTTGTTTTTTTTCGTGGGGGGGTCGAGTTGCCTAACCTATCCACATCTGGAGTGAAGGATTTTTGTTTAGAGACTGTTACTTACATTCCTTCACAAAATTTCCCTGAATAACTTCAAATTGGTAATTGGTATATCACATCATTGGTCTCTCTTGCATATGCGTATATTTCGAGTTTTTGTCACAAGAATGCAAGAATGTTTATGAATTTTCTGTATATGACGTTTGGTTAGAGTTTTATTTTAAACATATTTGACTAATTTAAACCTAAAAATTTTGAAGAAATTGAAAAAAAGTGAGATCATCGAAAAACATCTTAAAAAAGACAAAATATATAGAACTAAAGCTACTGAATATTCCATCTATTTAGGAGTTTGTCATCAACTGTCACTCGGTGGGACAGTGATAAGTCTTCGGATTTACAACGCTAGAATCAGGAGTTCGATTCCCCTCGGTGAACACAGCAGATAGTCTGATGTGGCTTTGCTATGAGTAAACATACATACATTATCATCAACTAAAGAAGTATATACATTTCGTTTTTGTTTAATTGATAATACTATTAAGAAGTATTTGAAGGTTTGGTATAATTCGACAGTTAACAAACGTTTCACAACTTATGATAACGATGAACCCACTTGAAGTAAACATATATATATATAATACAGACGGCTGATATGGGTATTAAAACTTTTAGTTAGAATGATTAATATAGGTATAAATGTGTTCCTTGGTGTTAGTTCAATGTGGGTTTAAGTTATTTTACTAAGCTTCGTTGACTTTTTGTTTGTTTGGATCTACCAATCGATGTGTTCCAATCACATCACAAGATTAATCTGCCATGCATAATTCATGCTCTACCAATCGATGTGTTCCAATCACATCACAAGATTAATCTCCTATGGACAATTCATGCTATACCAATCGATGTGTTCCAGTCACATCACAAGATTAACCTCCCATGGACAATTCATGCTATACCAATCGATGTGTTCCAATCACATCACAAGATTAATCTCCTATGGACAATTCATGCTCTACCAATCGATGTGTTCCAATCACATCACAAGATTAATCTCCTATGGACAATTCATGCTATACCAATCGATGTGTTCCAATCATATCACAAGATTAATCTCCTATGGACAGTTCATGCTATACCAATCGATGTGTTCAAATCATATCACAAGATTAATCTCCCATGGACAATTCATGCTCTACGAATCAATGCGTTCCAATCACATCACAAGATTAATCTCCCATGGACAATTCATGCTATACCAATCGATGTGTTCCAATCACATCACAGGATTAATCTCCAATTTGGAACACATCGATTGGTATAGCATGAATTGTCCTCATATCACAAGATTAATCTCCCATGGACAATTCATGCTCTACGAATCAATGTGTTCCAATCAAATCAGAATATTAATGTCCCATGGACAATTCATGCTATACCAATCGATGTGTTCCAATCATATCACAAGATTAATCTCCCATGGACAATTCATGCTATACCAATCGATGTGTTCCAATTATATCACAAGATTAATCTCCCATGAACAATTCATGCTATTCCACAAGATATGTACCAGTTCTATCACAAGATTAGCCTCCTATGGACAATTCAAGCTGTTCCACACGATGTGTTCCAATCATATCACAAGATTAATCCATAGACAATTCATGCTATACCAATCGATGTGTTCCAATCATACCACAAGATTAACCTCCTATAGACAATTCATGCTATTGCACACGATATGTACCAGTTCTATCACAAGATTAATCTTTTCATGGACTTTGTGTTTTTCGGTATCTCAAACAAGTGTTCGGAAATTTCCGTCTGCGCACGGTTGATGGACTTTAGGAAGCATGTAATGTGGTAGGGACAAAAGTGACCTCAATGTATGGCACAAAAACATCCTGTAGGGGAAATTGCGCGGTAGTGCTAATGGTCTGTAACTAGAGTCATGACGCAGAAAAACACTGATAGTGGAAGAAATGGCTGTAAAGACTAAATAGTCATTGTTGTATTATTACCATAGATATAAGCACCCCCTTTGTAGCCGTGAGTTGTTTAACAATCTTATGGAATCCATTGTTACCAGCCCAGAACTTATAGAACATAATTTAAGTTTTCGTTCAAGACTGAGCTTGTGAATATTTATAAAACAAATTCGGCCTGCCTTAGTGGAAGAGAAATCCTATATTCTTTCACTTTATGTGTTTGTTTGTCCTCAAACTCGTCTCACAGTTTTGGAGCTAGTAGGACCAAACTCGACTCGGGATGATATGGGAAGTGTCTTTATCTATACGGCGTAACCGTCTATCGAGATCGGGGCTAAAGCGCACTCGGAAGATCACCCAGACATGACGGGATCTAGGAGTAGGTTTTGAGGGTCACTAAACTCGAATCTAGCATGGTATTATGAGTTCTTGACTCCCCTTTTGATCCCGGGAATGCCATGTTTAAAATTATGTTCCTACCCCCACTCACAATCCAGCGGATCCAACAGTAGCATACGTGTTCAAGTACCACGTGCGGGTGTTCTAACGGGGTTTGTTCCAAGTACCTATAGAAGTAATTGAGGATAATGGAGGAGATTGGTCGAAATATTGGTAACTCTGTGAATCGCCGGGGACCCTTTTAATCCCGTAATAAAGTTGGGTATATCATGCTTGTAAAAATAAATAATATCCATTATTTTGGAGTATATTTTCTGTTGATTGTATATAGTTACTGAGAAGCAATGTTCATACTGTTTAGTATTGTGTGGTTAACATATACAGTTTACTAAAGAAAACTCTTCATAATCCAAAATATAATGTGACTAAGATATACAGTTTACTGAAGAAAACTCTTTATAATCCAGTATATAATGTGGTTAAGATATACAGTTTACTGAAGAAAACTCTTTATAATCCAGTATATAATGTGGTTAAGATATACAGTTTACTAAAGAAAACTCTTCATAATCCAAAATGTAATGTGACTAAGATATACAGTTAACTGAAGAAAACTCTTTATAATCCAGTATATAATGTGGTTAAGATATACAGTTTACTGAAGAAAACTCTTCATAATCCAGTGTATAAGGTGGTTAAGATATACACTTTACTGAAGAAAACTCTTTATAATCCAGTATATAATGTGACTAAGATATACAGTTAACTGAAGAAAACTCTTTATAATCCAGTGTATAATGTGGTTAAGATATACACTTTACTGAAGAATACTCCTCATAATCCAGTGTATAATGTGGTTAAGATATACAGTTTACTGAAGAGAACTCTTTATAATCCAAAATGTAATGTGGTTAAGATATACAGTTTACTGAAGAAAACTCTTTATAATCCAAAATGTAATGTGGTTAAGATATACAGTTTACTGAAGAAAACTCTTCATAATCCAGTGTATAAGGTGGTTAAGATATACAGTTTACTGAAGAAAACTCCTCATAATCCAGTATATAATGTGGTTAAGATATACAGTTTACTGAAGAAAACTCTTTATAATCCAGTGTATAATGTGGTTAAGATATACACTTTACTGAAGAAAACTCTTTATAATCCAAAATGTAATGTGACTAAGATATACAGTTAACTGAAGAAAACTCTTCATAATCCAAAATGTAATGTGGTAAGATATACAGTTAACTGAAGAAAACTCTTTATAATCCAGTGTATAATGTGGTTAAGATATACAGTTTCAAAGAACTGTTGGTGTGAACGTGCTTTGTAATCACTATGAGTATAACCCAATAACACAAGTTGATCAAGATGTAGATTGAACTGGACCTCCCTTGAACCTAGATTTCGGGATTAAACAATTTTCGGATTACCAACTTTATTTATTATATACAGTTTACTGAAGAAAATTCTCTATAATCCAGTGTATAATTAGATTAGAATATATAGTTTACTGAGAAGCACTCTTCATAATCCAGGGTATAATGTGGTTAAGATTTATATTTTACTGAAGACAGTTCTTCATAATCCAGTGTATAATTAGATTAGAATATACAGTTTACTGAGAAGCACTCTTTGCATATTGTATGAAATGCAATCTGTATTTGATTACTAGCTATTTTCATTTTCCTTTATAGCATAAAGATCACAATCGGTATTGAGGGTAAATCTAGAAATCATTAAATGAGGTGGAGAGGAGGTTTTAATGAAATATAAAGCTTGAAATGTAAACTTCAACAAAGGATAATTGATAACATTTTTTATGAAGCACATGGTTACACATGCTTAGCTTGTTCATGACGTTAGAAAAACACGCATGTTCAAGAAGTTCGCCCCTGAAGAAGAAGAAAGATCCACTTTTCGAAAGCGCTCGGGTTATATGATTTTTATCCATTTCTATCATGCTTAGCTTGTGTTAGAGTAGAAACAGTTACTACCAAGTACTGACGTAAAAGGTTCCTGAAACTTTTTTATTATTCCTGTAGCCGGGAGCATTTAGGAATTCCAAGTATTAGAAAATAAAAATAAAAACTGACCATGTTTGAAGTTGCCGACAAGGGTTGTTTTAAACGAAAGTATTTATTATCGTAAACCAAGTGTACTGATTAGAATTACAATCGTCACTTCAATGATTTGTTGGTTTAAGCCGTAGACAGTTCAGAACGTTAAAGTGTATTTCTATATCAAGTTAGTTTTTATACTTTTAATTTTTCCTTTCATCGCTGAATTTCAAGGATGATTCCATTTGAATATTTACCTGTAAATGTTTTCTCAACTTTAAGTTGCTCAGTAAACAGTTTTGATAAAGTCGAGTTTCGATTAAAATCAACATGCACAAGCAAAACCTTCTGGCTTGACGAAAGAACAAACTCAGCTATAACAACAATAATGCGTTTTCAGATATTCTACGAACAGTTTCTGTCACTTAGATGTATACTAACGTTTCTAAGAACATTTAAAACAAGGAGTATAACGATGAATAGTGAAATGTCTGAAAAAGCGGTATGACAGCATTTCATTTACAAAATATATTAGCAAACTTCCTCTTAAACTTTCTAATCAGTTTATATCGAACAATGGAAAATTGCTTCTGCTCACCAAATGTATTATATAAACAAAACATCAAGAACATTCTAATTGTTCTTTAGCTGTGTACACAGTTTAGTGAACAGGTATCGTGGATATACGGGTACTTTTGATTCACCAAGTTAAAAATGTGCCACAGTTGTAATCAACGAACCAGTTGTTATAGTGCTGCATTTCGTCTTTCTGGAATGTATATATACTTGTATAGCCATTAAGTAATTGATAACCTTAGCAAATTACAACCATCTATCTGTCTATCCTATCAAGTTTCTCAGGACTTTGTCTAGTAATTATTGAATTCTACAAATACATCATTTATTAACATAGATAAAAATATACTTTCACTTTGGTTATTACTTAATTACACCATCTTCGCCACACACCCAGTTGCTAAATGGGAACTTAAGAACTCAGCACTAAAGATCGAGGTTCGACACCTGTGATGAGAACAGAACAGTTCAAAACAAAACTTCTTTAGAACTAATTTGCAACTGAAATATCAACACTTTTGTACGTCTCTAATTTAAACTTATATAACAGAAAATGTGTACACAAAGATTGAAGTTGTCCTGCTATTTTCAGAAATCACAATTGTTTTACATTATTGAGAAAGTTTCAGTGTACATTTATTTTTCACAGTCATTTAGTTTAAAAGCGCCCTCCAGTGGCACGGCGGTATAGCTGCGGGCTTACAACGCTAGAATCCGGTTTTCTATGCCCGTGGTGGGCAGAGCACAGATAGCCCATTGTGTAGCTTTGTGCTTAATTACAAACACACAAACACAATTACCTTCCGGTATAATTACCTTATAATTTCCTTATCTAATAAATATTGTTTAATTACCTTCCGGTATAATTATCTTATAATTTCCGTATCTAATAAATATTGTTTAATTACCTTCCGGTATAATTATCTTATAATTTCCATATAAAATAAATATTGTTTAATTACCTTCCGGTATAATTATCTTATTATTTCCGTATCTAATAAATATTGTTTAATTACCTTCCGGTATAATTATCTTATAATTTCCATATCTAATAAATATTGTATAATTACCTTCTGTTGGAACTATCTTATGATTTCCATCACTAATAAATGTTGTTTAATTATCTTCCGGTATAATTATCTTATAATTTCTTTATCTAATAAATATTGTTTGTTTACCTTCCGGTATAATTATCTTATAATTTCCATATCTAATAAATATTGTTTATTTAACTTCCGGTATAATTATCTTATAATTTCCATATCTAATAAATATTGTTTATTTAACTTCCGGTATAATTATCTTATAATTTCCATATCTAATAAATATTGTTTAATTGACTTCTGGTGTAAATATCTATACAATGGACTATATACGTTGTGTCCACCACGAGGAATCCAATGTCAAATTTTAGAGTTGTAAGTACGTAAACGTACGGTGGGATTACGTATAATTATCTTCCTAATTTCAGGTTCAATGAAGAGAAGGTACTCATATGGCGGTTGTGACATACTGGTGTGGTAAGGGATCTGTATTGGTGGCCGCATTGACTTTATATTGTACGACATGGCACTGTGAATGGAACGAAATGGCAATGTGAACGCCTACAACCAATAGTGTTCACCTGCCTTTGATCAAAACTTTTTTAGTGGATAATGATACGCATTCCTGGCGATATCTGTGTTAGAAACTTCCTGGATGAAGAGGGCATTGTGCGATTGTTCTGGCCAGCACGCTTACCGTATTACTGAACATGTACGGGAAACCCATTGAAAATATAAGGAATGGTTAGGAAAGATGCTAGGCAGTACGTGAGAATAAACTGGTAGCAACTTTGATATAGGAGTGACATATTACCTTAGCAGTTATTTCATTAACGTAGTGTACGTTTGCCACATTGATGCCTAAATTGCCTTAATGTCCGATGTCTTCACATGTACTATTAATATACGTTTTGTGATTTCTTATTAAGCAGCAAAATCTGTGGTTTTAGTATAGCAGAACGCATGAGATGACTGGTCACTTGAACCCATTGACATTAACAAAAGTTGTGCCCTGTCACAGTTAAAATACACCAAACTTCCACTGGCCCTTAACTACTTTGAGTAGTGTATAATAGCACGTTTACTATCCTCCTCAAGTGACTTTGGATTTTGTCTTCGTTATGCAATTTTCTGTTGATGTTCTTTGATTTCCTCGTAAACGTACATGTATTTAGTTACATTAAATTTAATCTCTGAATTCCATCATATATCGGTCGTACTTAATGCATTGTTTGTTATACAAGACTAGTGGATTATTTAATGCATTGTTTGCTATACAAGGCTACTGGGTTATTAAATGTTTTGTTTGCCACACAAGGCTACTGGATTACTCAATGCATTGTTTACCACACAAGACTACTGGATTGCTCAATGCATTGGTTGTCACACAAGGCTAATGGATTGCTCAGTACATTGTGTATCACACAAAGCTAACGGATTCCTCAATGCATTGTTTGCCACACAAGGCTAAGAGATTACTCAATGCATCGTTTAGCACACAAGGCTAATGAATTCCTAAATGCATTATTGTTTGCCACGCAAGGCTATTGAATTGCTCATTGTTTGCCACACAAGGCTAATGGATTGCTCAGTACATTGTTTATTACACAAAGCTAACGGATTCCTCAATGCATTGTTTGCCACACAAGGCTAAGAGATTACTCAATGCATTGTTTGCCACACAAAGCTAAGAGATTACTCAATGCATTGTTTGCCATGCAATGCTTCATAATGTTTTATCTTATGTAAGACCACAAGACACGAAACAAGTAATGTTTGTGTCGTTCAAGATGCGTTAACTACACTTATATCACATATAGAACATGGACGATATATTTGAAAACGACTGATTACTATAAGTGTCTTATTTGGACTTGTGTTAGGTTTGAATTTTTTTTTTTACAAATTGTTTAATATTATTATTTTATAATGGTAATGTCTTTGTTGCTCTCGCCATATTCAAATTTAATATCTTAACTTAGTCAAGTATAGGCACTACAGACTGGGCATGAAAGCAAAGAATAATAATAAACTTGTAAATATCTAGATATATCCAGATCTATCGCATAAACAGTACTGTAGAAAACCCTCATTTCTAGATGATGTTGGTGAAGAAAAAAATGTAGATAACAGTTCGTCTAAAACTTGTGAAAATAGTTATCTGAGCGCTTCAGACACACGCGCTGATTGACTGCCTCAGACGGAGAGAGGGGGATAGAGCCGATGACGTCATACTTCCACGAAGTGGAATCATAAGGTGCGTTGCTAGGCCGCCAGGATATGCGGAAATTGTCATGCCGCCATGACTACAGAAGATGTCCAGACATCGCGTTGCTAGGTCCACCAAGTGACACCAGAGGACATGTTGTTAGGAAAGAGGTGACATTACAGTTCGATACCAGTGGGTCTATTACTATAGGCAAGCGGTGTTACCAAAGTTCTATTTACCACGGTGTTACTAATGGCAATGTTTTTAAAAATGGATTGTGTTACTATAGGCGAATGATGCTACTAAAGACAATGCTAGTATAGTTCATAGGATCGTCGATTAATCAATAGTATTTTACCTTACTTGTCTAGCATATTTTTAGAATTATCCATCACTTTATTTATTTGTAAGTTTTTGTTTCTATATTTAACTTGCATGACATACTTTTTGCTGTTTCTAGAGCTGGACAGTGTTACTATCACATATAACGTAATGATTATAGTTGTCGCTACCACATCTCATCATTATTCTAGCAATATCTGAAGAGGACACATTTTCCGTGATAACGTCTCTAAATATCATGCAATAACTTAACATATAATCTTACTGTTTGACTAGTTTGACTTTAGGGATTAAATATATTCTTATACTATTCATCTATACGTATAACTATGATTTTTATTATTCTTGAAAAAATATATAGTTTCTATATGTGAGTCATTAACACATTTCATTTCTCTCTGTCTCAATGTGACGTGTTCAGCCTAAGGCAGATCAATCTATTTGACTTCAAACGAGCTGAGCTGACTAAATGATTAAACACGAATGAATTTAGTTTATAAACGATAGTGTAAAATTCTTGTATTTCAACTGTAGTTTACAACAAAAACATTTTACACCTACTACTCAGTAAGATTAAACATACAGCAGTCGGTAAAAAGTTCAAACAGGGTCAGTCGGAAAATATAGCTTAAAATATTTTTCAAAATGAAAGTTAGTTTTACTATGACTTTTAATATTTATGACATAAAATTATACTTAAAAACTATATACCTTTCACATGTCTGTAATGTCGATGTAGTTTTTAATTCGTAGTAAATATCATAAATATTAAAACTAGAACTGATTCAATCATAGTCAAACTAAATTTCATTTTGAAAAATATTGTTCATTCGTGTTATTAATTACCTAATAACTTTAATGTTATAGTAAAACAGAATTTCTGATTTATTAACAAATACATGAATTGTTTGTTTGAAGTTAAGCACAAAGCTACACAATGGGCCATCTGTGCTCTGCCCACCACGGGTATCAAAACCCTGTTTCTAGTGTTGTAAGTCCGCAGACATGCCGCTGTGCCTACATCTTAAAGTTTCATGACTTTTGTCTCTTTTTTGTTGTTGTAAAGTATATTCTCTAAAGATAAATAGTAAATGAGTTAGATTTCTAAACATAACAGAATAGATGTGAAAAACCTCTATTATATTGAATTTATCTAGATTTGAACAATTTAAGTTAAAACTATTTCAATATAATCCAAACATACTCTGTATTTCAAATGTATTGTTCAACTTTTGTTTCCGGCTTGTACATTTAATCATTTAGTCAGCTCAGCTGTTTTGAAATCAGATAGACTGATCTGCCTTAGGCTGAACACGTCACAATGAGTCACAATGATATGTAATGTCCGCGTGGTGCTAATGACCCACAGATAGAAATGAAAGGAACGTCTATATGCAAGTAGTTTCAGTAGTGCTCGCTCCATAATCGTCGTAGATGTTTTGATTAACGTATAAATAAAGTTCGTTTATATCAAACTACAAGTTTATTGAATTTTAATTGTATGGTACGTTTTATACTTCAAGTGAATATTCTATGGAAAATGGTAAATGTTGCTATTTTAAATAATTTATGTAATAATAAAGTGATTGGTTAAACAATAAGTCATTCATTCATTATATTTACTTATAGCAAAATGATTTACTACAGAGTTTATTAGTCAGATATTAAAATTACAGATGTGAATGGAAAGAGAGCTATAATCATAGAGAGAGATAACATAACAATGTGTTTAATCTCTAAAGCCAAACATTATAACTAATGAAACGTGTATTATATGTGTAGATATACATATAAAGTGTAACAGTAAGTTTGTATATTAAATTATTCTATATTATTTAAAGATTTAAATAAGCGTCCTTTTTAGGCGAATAGATGTTAATTTTTAAATATAGAAATGAATTAGTTATAAGCATTCCGCTTATAAAACGTTATGAAATGCAAAATCTATTATTAGATGTAGAAGCTAAAACTATAATCATTACGTTAAACCTATACTAAATCATAAATACACAATCGGCTGACCAATTCAATATTTATGAAAAAGATACATGATATGTTAAAAAAACTTTTCAGCAGTACGTAAACTATGTTAGTAACACTATTCTCCTATAGTAACACATGTAATATACAAATGAAAATTATAAACATAAGTGGAAACAAGTTGAAATCTGTATATAATCCTACAGAAGTATAGTAAGACCATCCGCCTTTGTAAAACATATGTACGTGAAAACTATAGAGTAACATGTGTAAAATGAAATGTTTTTTCAGGAACAATAAAAATCATAGTTATATATGTAGAGGAATAGCATATTTAAACCAAACTAGTTAAACAGTAAGATTGCATGTTAAATTACTGCATGATATTTAGAGACGCTTTCACAGAAAATCTGTCCTCTTCAGATATTGCTAAAAGTATGACTAAATATTGTATCGACAACTATAATCAGTAAGTTAAATGTGACAGTAACACTACCCAGCTCTAGAAACAGCAAAAAGTATGTCATGCAAATTAAATATAGAAACAAAAACTTAAAACTAATGAATTAGTGAAGTGTTTTATAAATAAAGTGATGGATAATTCTAAAAATATGCTAGACAAGTAAGGTAAAATACTATTGATTAATCGATGATCCTATAAACTATACTAGCATCGTCTTTAGTAGCATCATTCGCCTATAGTAACACAATCCATTATAGAAACATTGGCATTAGTAATACCGTCCGCCTATAGTAACAAACCTTCTGGCATCGAACTATGATGTCACCCTCCCCTAAAAACATGCCCTCTGGTGTCACATTTGGTTCTAGCAATCCGCTTTCTGGACAACTTCCATATTCATGGCGGCATGACAACTTCCGCCTATCATGGTGACCAAGAAACGCGCCCTCTGGTTCCACTTCGTGGAACTATGACGTCATCGTCTAAATCAGCATATGTGTGTGTGAAAAGCCCCGATAGCTACTTGTGAACCAAATTTCCTAGGTGAAATGTATTTTAATACTTGAAACAGCCATAAAACAGCTTTGAAATCTTTAATAATGACGTTGAAAATAGAAAAAGATAGGTTCGTTTTTAGTTTACCACTTACTGATTAAGTACTATTTTATTACAGGCTAAAGCTTTTAAAGTAAGGACGATTTGTTTCAGAACAAGTAAGACGTTTCGATTACTGGTGCGATCATTCTCCAGCACACAAGCTTTAACAGTAAAGAAGGTATTAGTATTTAAATCAATATTCAATAATCTAATAATTGAAATATTAAAACATGTGTAATAGAGAATGTTCGCACCAGTGGTCGAAACGTCGTACCTGTTCTAAAAACAAGTCTTACTTACAGTAAAAGTTGTAAGTTGTAAGAACATAAAGAAGCAAATAGGGTTATCTGTAAATGGGACGTATTTTAACCCTAGGATTACCAATAGTGTCGCTACGAACTACACTTAACGTGTTTTAACTCTGGAGTTACCAATAGTGTCGGTACGAACTACACCAAACGTGTTTTAACTCTGGAGTTACCAATAGTGTCGGTACTAACTACACATAACGTGTTTTAACTCTGGAGTTACCAATAGTGTCAGTACGAACTACACCTAAAGTGTTTTAACTCTGGAGTTACCAATAGTGTCGGTACGAACTACACTAGACGTGTTTTAACTCTGGAGTTACCAATAGTGTCGGTACGAACTACACTAGACGTGTTTTAACTCTGGAGTTACCAATAGTGTCAGTACGAACTACACTTAAAGTGTTTTAACTCTGGAGTTACCAATAGTGTCGGTACGAACTACACTTGACGTGTTTTAACCATGGAGTTACCAATAGTGTCTGTACGAACTACACATGACGTGTTTTAACCATGGAGTTACCAATAGTGTCAGTACGAAGTACACTTGACATATTTTAACCATAGAGTTACCAATAGTGTCAGTACGAACTACACATGACGTGTTTTAACCATGGAGTTACCAATAGTGTCGGTACGAACTACATTTGGCATATTTTAAACAAAAATAGCATGAATATTACAATAAATCCCACTAATTACTACTAAAGTCCCCTGTGTATTTTGCATAGGCAATAAGTGAATTAACTACCACTTTCATTTTTTTTGGGGGGAGGTATTTTAACAAGGAAGTACATATAATTACTTAGTATGACGTACGTGGACCTCACCGGTAGTGAGTGGTATAAAATTAAGGACGCTAATTTAAGGCTTAAAACACGAGTGAATTAGATGGTTTAGCTTTGGTATAAATATTATCCACCAGAGGGCAACTAAAACGTTAAAAACGCTCGTCCTGTATGATTTCTGACTGGACACCAGAGTGTAAACATTCTTAGTTTACAAACATACCGGCGGACCCCAAACTTTGGAATTAAGGTCTTGACGAAACAAAACAAAACTGGTGAAATCAAAAATCGAATTAAATATAAGAGATTCTTTAGAAACCGTTTAAAATAAAATGATGAGATTCAATAGAATTTAAATCCAGGAGTCACGGAAGTAAACTTCTGGAATTCGATTTTGTAAATGGCGCCACTGTACAATATGCTCCAGTACATAAATGAACCTCATATGTCCCTTTTCTCTCCTGAAGTAGATGGATCTCTTAAAATAAAATAAATTTAGTGCTCGTGAAGAAACATTGTTATCGTCAGTTTAAATTTTATTTCTAAAGGTGTAGTGTTTTGTTTCAAACCAAAGTTATCCCTAAAATTACGTCAATAGTTACTATAGTATGTAACAGATAGTAAGCACAGTTATGGAGTTTTATTTTAAATTAAGGTTATAAATAATTTAGTGTAATAACACTATAGTATATATAAATTTTATTTAAAAATAACGGCAAAACAACTGTTACGATAGCGGAAGTCACGCGACGCTGGGAGCATGCGCGCTGGAGTTTCTCGAAGGATCATGAAGGCCCGAGTGCATTCGAGACGTTCTCTTTTTAGTATATAAGCCTGGCGAGAAAAACAAGAGTGATTGCAGAGATAGATAGATAACTGAGTCAAGCGAACACTAAGCGCCGTAATTAAAGTGTGTGAATCACTGTGATTTATAGCGTGTGTTATAAAGGTTGTTAAGTAAAGCGGCGAGTAAACGTATTGACTGTGGAAAATTGTGTATTACAAAGTTTGTATCCAGAAAGAATAAAGTAGTTTTAATCAAGAAGTGACTTGTATTGCTGAAATTGGCCAACATCAGAAAATGTGGGAGAGTTAAGAAGTTTCTTGGGAGTCTGTACCTATTACCGGAAGTTTGTGAAGGACTTTGCAACTCTAGCTGCTCCGCTGCATGATTTGACGAAAAAAGGCCAGAAGTTTGAATGGACAGTTTTTTGCCAGCATTCTTTCAAGACGTTGAAAGAAAAATTGGCCTCCACTCCACTTTTAAAGCTTCCCAATCCCTCACTGCCCTACATACTAGATTGTGCTGCTAGTAATGTCGGAATTGGAGGAG
>NW_013672975.1:20827-22871 GCF_000517525.1 Limulus polyphemus | reverse complement strand
TGAAGCTTGGAGATGGTATTCTTCTCCAGAGATGGGAAATTCCCGACCTAGGAAACAGTTATACCGAGAAAGTTACAGAAAATTGTGTGGCATCAATCCCATGATAGTTTAACAGGAGGATATCTCAGAGTTAAGAAGACATTGAGTCACCTACAACAGAGATTTTACTGGATAGGTATGAGGCAAGATGTGGAAGAATATTGCAGGACATTTTGTGCTAAAAGGGGACCAAAGCATAAGGGATGTGCTCCAATGAAGTTATATCAAGTTGGTGCACCAATGGAAAGAGTAGCCATTGACATTGCTGGTCCTTTGCCCCAAACTCGTGCTGGAAACAAGTACATTTGTGTGGTGATGGATTATTTCACCAAGTGGCCTGAGTCATATGGAATACTAAATCAGGAAGCTACAACTGTAGCTTCGGCTATTAGTGATTTCTTCTTCAGGTTTGGTATACCATACGAACTTCATTCAGATCAAGGCCGTAACTTCGAATCAGTTGTGTTCCAAGAATGCTGCAAGTTGTTTGACATACAAAAGACCAGAACAACGTCACTTCACCCAGAGTCTGATGGGATGGTAGAAAAGTACAACTGGAGACTGGGACAGGAATTGGCAAAGTTTTGTAATAGCCGCCAAGATGACTGGGATGTCTTACTCCCTCCACTGTTGATGGCCTATAGAACAGCAGAGCATGAGGCCACTGGATACACGCCAGCAAAGCCGATGTTTGGTCGGAACTTCGGTTGCCAGTAGACCTGATAACAGGACGCCCACCTTACGAAGAGTTGCCTGAAAATGTGTCAGAGTTCATGAAAGTGTTATCTGGAAGGATGGATGATATTCATCATCAAGTGCGTTCAAACTTGAAAACGTCTGCTGATTCCATGAAGCTATGTTATGATAAGTAATATACTGAAGTCAGCTTTGTACCAGGAGAAAAACGTCTGCTGATTCCATGAAGCTATGTTATGATAAGTAATATACTGAAGTCAGCTTTGTACCAGGAGACAAAGTGTGGTTGTATAATCCCAGGAAGACCAAAGGGAAGTCTCCTAAGTTGTCTTCTCCATGGGAAGGCCCATATGACATAGTTGATCGTCTCTCAGACGAGACTTTCCGAATAAAATGTGGTCGGCGAGATAAGCCAAAAGTGGTGCATGCCAACAGGCTTTGGCGTTATTATGGTCCAGGATATTTCAGCTGGGATGAAGTGAACAACGGAACAAATGACGCTGCTGAAGAGGTGTCACCTGAAAAGGCCAACGTCGAAGAAGAAACTCTACTCAGTTTTGAGAAGGGAAACGGTGAAGCTCTTGATGAAGTTACTACCACTGATGTGACTGTTACCGATGATAGGACATTTACTGATGAAGCAGATGAACCCCACATGAAGCAGAAGCCAACGAGACGGAGACCAGTACGAAAGAAGAAACGTCCTGTAAAATTAGGAGACTTTCTCGTATTTTAATTTTGTGTTTGTAAATTCTGTACATTTAATTAAGTTATTGTTAATTATCTATTGGTTTAATGTAAGTGACTATTGTTCGTCCCGAACAATACAAAGGAAGGGACAGTGTTACGACAGCGGAAATCACCGAACGCTGGGAGCATGCGCGCTGGAGTTTCTCGAAGGATCATGAAGGCCCCGAGTGCATTCTTTTTAGTATATAAGCCTGTCGAGAAAAACCAGCGTGATTGCAGAGATAGATGGACAGATAGATTGAAGAGATAGATAGATAACTGAGTCAAGCGAACAGTGGGCACCGTAGATAAAGTGTGTGAATCACTGTGATTTATAGCGTGTGTTATAAAGGTTGTTAAGTTTAAAGTGACTGTGGAAATTCTGTGTATTACAAAGTTGTATCGAGAAAGAATAAACTAGTTTTAATCAAGAAGGGACTTGTATCGCTGAAGTTCCTCGGAAATAATTTATACCGGAAATTAACAAACATGCAGATACTTAACAGTTCGTATACTCTACACAATAAACATAAAACAATAATTTAAATGGACCCAATTAAATTAATTTAATATTAGATTG
>NW_013672975.1:17435-20151 GCF_000517525.1 Limulus polyphemus | reverse complement strand
CGGAAGCTATCAAAACATGTAGTCATTTTTAATTTTTAAAATTTTATTGTGTAAAGTAAACGTTGTTTTGTGTATATTTGTTAATAAAGTTTATTGCACAACGTTGCCCTATTTATTTTATATACATATATATATATATATATATAAATATAATAGTACTGTCTGTTGTATGTTCATTTAACTACTTCGCAGGTTGTGGATGGATCTTCACTAGGTTTGTATGGAGGTTTATTAAGTCCATATGGGGGGGGGGGTGTAATATAACTTTTTAGTTTTGCATTTTGAGCAGTTTTTATGAGCGTTTTTTACCACTACCTCACCTTCTGTGGATAGATCTTCACCAAATTTGGCATGTTGGGTTCGCGTGGAGATGCATGCAAAGTTGCGGTTTCCAATTTTGTGTTTTACCGTTTTTCATCGTCGTTTTTTACAATTACATATAAGGGAGCACTTTTTCATGTCCTAAGATGACCTTTCATTAATTATGAATTTACATAATTTCCGTCCAGGGAACGGGTACTCTAGATAGTACTAAATGAAGTCACCACTTTGATGAAGTTTTGATTGAAGTAAAAGTTGTCTCTAATATAAAGGAAATAGTTACAATTTTATGGTAAAAACAGTTATTATCTTGGTTGAGTTTCTTTGACATCAATTTTACCTTTAAAATGGGGCTAATCCAGCATGGTAAAGAGAGTAAGCACCTTGGTAGAGATTTATTTTTGATCAAGGTTATCCCTAAAAATGACAGCTATAGTTATTGCAGTCTTGTGTAGAAAATCTACACTTTGGTGCATTCCTGTTTAAAATAAAAGGTTGTTCAACACCATGGTGGAGTTATGTTTGTAGTCAAAGTTAACACTAAATTAACGGATATAGTTATTACATCCTTGTATATAGAGTCAACACCCTGGTGGAGTTTTTGTAAAATAACGTATCACTAAAATGAAAATGATAGTTACTGCAGCATGGTAGAGAGTTAGCATCTTTGTTGAGTTTTAAATGGTGGTAATAGTGAAGAAAGTCAACACTTGTGAAAAGTTTTCTTTGAAATCAAAGTTATCTCTAAAATAATGGTAATATTTTCTACATTGTGGTAAAGACCTTGGTGGAATTTTGCTTCAAATTAACGTTGTCTCTCTGATCAATGAATAAGTTACTACAGCACAGTAAAGATACTCAGTAACATGGTAGAGTTTAGTCTGAAACCCAAGACCCTAGAGAAAAGACGGTAACAATTACTATAGCAAGACACACACACAGCTAGCATTTTAGTGAAATTTTGTTTGGCCAACATTAGCAATAAAATGACGATAACAGTTACTACACACAATTAGCACCTCGGTGGTGTTTCTGTTCAAATCATATTACCTAAACAATGACGAAAGTTATTAGTAGAGCATAGTAAAGACAGTCACGAAGGCATGAAAAACATTTCAACACTTTGCAGAGTTTTGTGTGAAATCATAGTTAACACTAAAACGACGCTAATAGTTTCTATATCATGGTAAGTTCATTCAGCACCTTGGTAAGATTTGTTAGAATTTAAAGTTATCTCTAATATGACAGAAATAATTAGAACAGCATGTTAAAGACTCAGCATCTTGGTAAGTATGGTGTGAAATCAACGTTATCACTAAAATGACGGCAATAGCAGCTACGACCAATGAAAAAGAACCTTAGTAGGTTTTGTTTGAAGTCATAGTTATCATAAAAGTGACAGTAACAGTTACCATAACATGGTGTACTGCGTTAGCACTCTGTTAGAGATGTGTTTTATATCAAAGATATAACTAAAATGACAGTAATAATCACTACAGCATCTTAATGTGCGTTTTGGTTGAAATGAAAAATATCACCAAAATGCTGGTAATAGCTATTACAGAATGGTAACAAGAGTGAACACCTGTAAAGGACTTTTCTTTGGAATCAGTATTATCCCTAAAATTACAGCAGTAGCTATTAAACTTTTGTAAAGACTCAGCACCTTAAAAAACAATAGTTACTGTAGCCCAGTAAAGAGAGTTAGTAGCGTGATAAAGTCAATAGTTAATGTTGCCCAGTAAAGAAAGTTAGTAGTGTGGTAAAGATGTCAATAGTTACTGTTGCTTAGTAAAGAGATTCAGTGGCGTGATAAAGAAGTAAATAGTTACTGTTACTCTGTAAAGAGAGTTAGTAGCGTGATAAAGAAGTCAATAGTTACTGTTGCCCAGTAAAGAGAGTTAGTAGTGTGGTAAAAGAGCCAATAATTAGTGTAACTCAGTAAATAGTGCATCTAAAATTTTCAATAACTTGTTCGTTCAGTATAACTATATATATATATAACGTGAATGGATATAGTGTATTCCCACCGTTATATATGGATGTATATATATATATATTTATATTATAACTAAAAATAATGGATTGACAGCTTGTTTACTATACGTAAATAAAAGGTAAATAAAAACTGGAAATTCAAAAACCTGCAAATAAGGATCGTAATATCAGTAAGCAAACTTGGCTGGAAATACTGAAGTCATTATTTGCTCAAACTACAAATCCCTATTTTGGCTCCATGCTGTTACCTAGAATTACATTTTGGGAAATCAAAATAGGGATTTGTAGTTTGAGTAAATAATGTTTACAGTATCTCCAGCCTTGTTTCCTTACTTTTTTATGATCTTTATCTACAGTATTTTTAAATTCCCAATTTGTTACTTATCATGTTTGCTGG
>NW_013672975.1:15106-16670 GCF_000517525.1 Limulus polyphemus | reverse complement strand
CCTACACTAATACACAACCCCCACTAAGCACATATAAAATTTTACCAGTAGAAAAACAGCATTTTCAAATAAAACATACAATACATATAATATAATATAGCATTATTTTGAGTTACCTGTTTCTCTGTAGCTACTGGATGTTTCACATCCAATGCTGTATTCAAAGAGGTAATATAACAGCATTTTGAGTCACCTGTTTCTCTGTAGCCAATGAATGTTTCACATCCAATGCTGTATTCAAAGAGGTAATATAACAGCATTTTGAGTCACCTGTTTCTCTGTAGCCAATGAATGTTTCAATTCCAATGTTGTATTCAAAGAGGTAATATAACAGCATTATGCTGTATTCAAAGAGATAATATAACAGCATTGTGAATCACCTGTTTCTCTGTATCCAGTGGATGATTTTCTTCCCAAAATGTATTGAAAGTGATGATATAGCAGCATGTTGTGTAACCTCTTCCTGTATAGGGAATGAATGTTTTTGTTCCAAATCTGTATTCAAAAGGATTATATAGTTATTTTGAGTTACCTCTTTCTCTATAGCCAGTTGATGGTTTTCCTCCCAAGCTGTATTCAAAGGGATTATATAGTTATTTTGAGTTACCTCTTTCTCTATAGCCAGTTGATGGTTTTCTTCCCAAGCTGTATCAAAAGTGATGATATAGCAGCATGTTGATTGCACTGTCTCTATCTTTAGTCTTCGAGTTTCTTCTTAAGCTTTATTTAAAGGAATGATGTGGTTACATTTAAAGTTATCTGTTTGTCCTCAGCCAGTGGGTGATTTTCTTCCCAAAATGTAGTGAAAGTGATGTTGTAGCAGTATTTTGAGTATATATATATCTAGTGTATGGCTATATTCCCAGGTTTATTCAATGTAATGATATAGTCTCATGTTGATTAGCTTATTTTTCTGAAGCGAATGGATGGTTTTCTTATAAATGCATGATTTAGCAGCACGTTCAGCAGCCAGATTCTCTGTAGTAAATGAATGGTTTTATTACTAATAGTTATTAAAATGAATTATGATATAGAAGAATGTTGAATAGGATGTTTGTCTATAGCCAATGGATAATCTTCTTCCAAGCTTTATTAAAATGGATGATATAGCAGCATGTTGAATAGGATGTTTCTCTTTTGCTGATGGATAGTTTTTCCTTCCAAACAGTATTAAAGTGATGATACAGCAGAACGTTAACTATCTTGTTTCTATATAGGATGTTGATGGTTTTATTCCAAAGCTGTATTCAATGTGGTTTTATGCCATCACATTGCTTAAACCAGCTTAATTATGATGACATACCTCTAATTACTGTATATAGTCTGCTTCATTGTGATGTCGTCGTAAATCCCTTCATAGTAAACAATCAACTTCATTTTGATGGCGTAACTATCCCCACTGTAAATAATCAGCTTCATCATGATCGTGAAACTCTCCATACTGTAAATAATCAGCTTCATCATGATCGTGACACTCTCCATACTGTAAATAATCAGCTTCATCATGATCGTGACACTCTCCATACTGTAAATAATCAGCTTCATCATGATCGTGACACTCTCC
>NW_013672975.1:9836-14360 GCF_000517525.1 Limulus polyphemus | reverse complement strand
CCATATTGTAAATAATCAGCTTCATCATGATCGTGAAACTCTCCATACTGTAAATAATCAGCTTCATCATGATCGTGACACTCTCCATATTGTAAATAATCAGCTTCATCATGATCGTGAAACTCTCCATACTGTAAATAATCAGCTTCATCATGATCGTGACACTCTCCCATACCGTAAAAATCAGTCTCATCATGATACTTATCATTAAAAGTGGATCAGAATGGTATTGTAATTAGATGGCGTTGATAAAACTGACAAACTATGAAACTAAGTAATTATTTAAAAGTATGGCTTTAAGTATTTAGTTCTAGTTAATTGCAACATCGTGACGATTCCTGTTTAAAAATTTCATAACATTATCTATCTTAAAGGTGGGAAGAAGTCTGTGAAAAATAAAATCTCAAAGCGAAAGAAACCGGAAATCACCAACGGTCACACTGAAGATTCCACAGCCAATGACAGTACGAATTCTAATGGCAGCCAAGCGAATGATAGAGCACAAAGAAAGAAAGCCCGTACAACGTTCACCGGGAGGCAGATATTTGAACTAGAAAAACAATTCGAAATCAAAAAGTACTTGTCTTCTAGCGAAAGAGCAACAATGGCCAAACTGCTGAACGTTACAGAACAACAGGTAAGAATAAAAATTGGTCAAATTCTAAGATGGGCAATGGAACCTGCTGACAGCAAATAGACAGTTAAGTTACTAGTAAAGGAGATGTCGGTAGGACAATATGAATTAGCCTCGTTCTCTTGGAGATTTTGTTTAGAGAAACTTTTGTTCTAAGTTTTATCCTCGTAACTCACTAAATATTATCAGAGAACTAAAGTATCCGGTTTTTGAAAACTTTCTGAAACTCATGAGGACAAAGTAACAAATGCTTGCAATTATTTATGTTTTTCTAAGGTTCAGATGAAAATATTAAAAGTGAGGAGGTTATGGGTAGTTTCTTATATTTTTACCAATATGCGCTAAAAGAGAAAACTTATCAATTGAAGTATCACAGTTCTTTAGAAGGTTTATTGAAACTTTGTAAACAGACGTGTTATATTCACACACTAACATACTTGGCTGGTTGAAACCATACGACCATTCTATGATAACTTTAATCGTTTTCCAGGGATAGGTTTCTTCTTAATGAACTCAAATTATCGGGAGATTAATACTGTAATTAGCATGACACTCTACAATGTACTTCATAGGAGAGATACTACAACTTTGTCATAAACTCTACAATACTCTTTATAGGAGTGGTACTACGATTTTGTCCAGTACTGTACTGTGTGTTTCATGGGAGAGATAAGTCATGTTGTTTAGTGTGTTGGGTGGGTCCAGCTTCCACACTTGGTACCTGGTTTACACTGTTGAAGGTTTTTATGCTAGGCACATTATTTCATGTAGTTGAGAGTGTTTAATGTGTTTAGTTTCCACATTCAGAGCGTTAGTTGATGTTAAGAGTGCCGGATAAGTGCAGCTTCCCCATTCGGCACATTGATTCATGTTGTTTGGGTTGGATGAGTTGAGTTTATATGCTTGCACATTGGTCCATGTTGTTGAGAGCTTTGTACGGGTCCAGTTTCTTCACCTGAAACATTGGTTGATGTTGTTGAGTGCTTGTGGATAAGTCCAGTTTCCTCACTCTGAACATTTGTTTGAAGATGTTGACAGTATCGAACGAGTCCAGTTTCCTCAGTTGATGTTTTGAGAGTTTTTGGATAAGTCCAGTTTCCCCACTCAGGACAATTGTTTGATGATGTTGAAAGTATTAAATGGGTCCAGTTTCCTCAGTTGATGTTGTTGAGAGTGCTAGATGGTCCAGTTTCCCCACTCAGGACAACTGTTTGATGATGTTGAAAGTATTAAATGGGCCAAATTTCTTCAGTTGATGTTGCTGAGGGTGCTAGATGGCCCAGTTTCCCCACTCAGAACAGTGGTTGAAGTTGTTGAGAGTGTTGGACAGGTGCAGTTTCCCCACGGGAATAATTGGCTGGTGTTGGTTAGAGCTTTGGATGGGTTTAGAGTTCCTTTACTTGGAACATTGTTTGATGTTGTTAAAAGTGTTGTACGTGTCCCATATCCATGCTCTGCATATTAGTTCATGTTGTTGAGGACCTGGTATGGCCTAGTGATTAAGGCACCCAACTAACAATCTACATGTTACGTGTTAAATCTCGTCATTGAAGACTCACCTTTTTAGCCATGGGGGCCTTCTAATGTGGCAGTCAATCCCGCGTTCTTTTTGTTAGAAAAAGAGTAGCTCAAGAGTTGATAGTGGGTGGTGTTGAGTGGCTATTTTCTCTGTAGTCTATCACCTTTAAATTAAAAACAGCAAGCAAAGATATCTCCCGAGTGGCTTTGTGCAAAATTCAAAAACAAGAAATCACGTTGTTGAGGGTGTTTAACAGTTGCATTCTCTCTCCACTCGGAACATTGGTTGATGTTATCGAGAGTATTGTACAGTTACAATACTTGGAAGATTGGTTGAAGATATTGAAGGTGTTGGTTGGGTACAACATTGGTTGATGTTGGTATATATTTTGGGTGATTGAGTTTTTCCACTTGGAACATTTGTTCATGTTGCTGAAGTTGTTGGAAGTATGCAATCTCCTTTTCATGCTCGACACATTGGTTCATGTTGTTGAGGGCGGTGGATGAGTCCTGTCTTCCAATTATGTAAACTGTTGTTGAAATTTTTTTGTAATTACCTTCAATTATTTTATGTTGACCTGTGTGTATATCAACTTGTAATGCAAGTTGAAGTTTCTGTTGAATTTCAATAAAATTACCTACTTAGGCTCAACTTAAAGTTCCTATTGGATTGTCTGCTTAATCGCAACTTGTAATATAAGTTGACGTTATTATGGATCATCTTCTTAGGCTCAACTTGTGATGTATTTGAACTTTCTATTGGATCATCTACTTAGGCCTAATTTGTAACATATTGTTGCGCCCTCTAGTTTCTAGAACTATCTTGTTCCTTCAGGAATGCTCTAGTATTTACTAGATAGGGTAGGCTGGTATATATAAGAGGGTGGCAACGTGACGCGACAAGGGGAATGTAATGTGTGTGTAGACAGTGAGTAATTGATCTGCAGTCAGAAGTATTATTGAGCACGTTCGTTGTTATTGCGTTTGTTTAGCGCGATTGTTGAAGTTGAGTGTATCGGTAAAGTTATATTCGGAAAGAATAAACCAGTTTTTATTAAGAAAGAACTTGTGTCGCTTAAGTTTCGTCGAAACGAAGTTACGGAAAATCAATTAACAAACGGAGACGTAACAATATATTAAAATTTCTGTAGATTGTCTACTTAGGTTCAACTTGCAACTATCGGATCAGTTATTTAGGCTTAATTTAATTCTTTTTACCTTTGTTGAAATGAAAATTTGTATTGATTATACAGCAAAACACATTGCAATTTTTTTTTTTTGGCTGAGGGGATAGCAACCAGTGGCACAAATCGTTTTTGTTTGCACCTTAATGAAAGACGTAGTCCTCCGTGATGCGTAGTATTTACTTTATGTGGAATGACAGTAATAAAACACATTTATATAACCTCATAGGTGGATGCGTAATACAACTGCTAAAGTTTTCAACCTAAGCACTTTACAGATATTGATAAAATATCACATAAATGTGCTTGAGCCTAACTAGCTCTAATACAAATTGATCAAATTCATTATTCCACATGCAAATTTGGTGTTTAGAATTTTATGAACATATTATGTTATGTATCAAGACTTCGCTACAATCGATTTGAAGTCACAGTTTCAGTTTAATAAGGCCCAACGTTTTCTAAACGCAGGTGCAACAAAGATCACGTGATATTATGCTTTGATTAGTTTTCGGGGAAACTGTAGGGAGAAAGAGAAATTATTTTGTATATCATGTGAAGTAGATTTTTGGTCTCATTTTATCTATCTAATTATCATGTTTAGAATTTATAATAATTCCAGTTTATATAATTTTTCTACTTCACCAAACATTCAATTACAAATTTAGTTACGTGTGCATAAAAATGGAAATTTTCCCACATTTTTGATACTTACACGTTTTTCACGTGGGAGTTATGCTGACGTAGTTACTCTCAAGGGAATAATCTATAATGGTGCACAAAACATGGATTTAAAAATATGTCGGAGATAATTACGTCAGAATGGAGTGTTTGCGACTGTTTTCAGTCTTTCGCCTCATTGGTGGACTCGGCTCGGCCATTGTTTGTTTGTTTTGTTTTGAATTTCGCGCAAAGCTACACGAGGGTTATCTGCGCTAGCAGTGTAAGACTAGAGGGAAGGCAACTAGTCATCACCACCCACCGCCAACTCTTGGGCTACTCTTATACCAACGAATAGTGGGATTCACCGTCACATTATAACGCCACCACGGCTGAAAGAGTGAGCATGTTTGGCGGAATAGGGATTCGAACTCGCGACCTTCAGATTGCCATGCCGAGCCTCCATCGGCCATTGTTTTTATTTAAGTTTTGAAATGGCCCGGCATGGCCAGGTGGATAAGGCGCTCG
>NW_013672975.1:7157-9275 GCF_000517525.1 Limulus polyphemus | reverse complement strand
CAAACAAACAAACAAACAAACAAGTTTTGAAACTTTCATTCACGTCACTTTACAATACCCACTCCGTTTTGTTACCTGCCTAGTAATTTGAAATTGTTCCAGCAAATGAGTCATAAGCTTGTTTAATTTGTAGATTCGTTAGCCGTCTAAAAACACATTTCAGTAAATTATTTGGTTAAATATTCTGAAACAATATGTATAACGTTTCAATCATGAAAAAACTTTAAAAGTAAAAATGTTGAATAGCCTAAAGAGAACTGGATTACTGAGTAAAAACAATACTCTTGTTTACATAAAAAAAAAAACAAAATGTAGAATTGTTTTGTTGTGAACGCTTTTTCCATGCTGTCGAAGCATGATTATAATTAATTAATTGTTAAATGTAAAGCTACACAATTGACTCTGTGTGCTGTCTCCACTACGGATATCAAAATCCGGTTTTTAGTGTTATAAGCCTTCTGACATGCTGCTGTGCCACTGGGGGCCATTAATTATATTTTTCATAAGACAGTAGTAATCGGCCTATCATATTTTTTATAATTGCGTGCTTTGTCTTGTCCTTTAGGGATTTTCAAGAATTAGAAGAATGTATAACGCTAGTATTCTAACCATGCTATGTTCGCCATATCCATTCCCGGCGATGCGTTTCGCTCAATCCTGACTCATCAGGTCGGCTTGGATACAACAAACACAGCAGTAGTTGGAATACTATTACCAAAAATTCTACTACTTCTTGAAACTCCCTAAGGAACTAGATAAAGAATGCGGCGTTAAGCATTTGATAAGTCTAATACTAATGTTTTATGACAAAGATAATTAACATGTCGAAATAGCCTAAACGGATTTGAATTACATTGTAAATATAATAATCTTGTTTATATCTAGAAAAAATCGCACTTGTTTTTGCATCCATAGCTTTTCAAAAGTTATGTTAGTTAGTACATTAAATTAGTTACAAAATATAGTTGTGATGTAGGTAGTTAGCTTACTGTGACCAAAAGTTATTGGTAAGTTAATTTAAGTGTTAACTCAGTTAGTGATAAAGCTCAGGTGTATAGTCTGTGGGATTGTTGAATGCAAGAAGATATAGTAAAACACAGAGAGTTTCTTTCTAGCGTGGGTTGTATGCACGGGATTAGAACTTGTGTCAAAGAGTTGTCTTTCAATGGGCTTTTAAAGTCATTCACTCATGACCATTATATTGTGCATTATTTAACTGCATAATTGAGTTAACCAAGGAGTTAATGTCGATCTTTTGTGGATATGTAATATCTGTCTAGTTATTGAGCTTGTTACTACCGGCAAATAATAGTATTATGAAATCTAAGTTATTGTAATAAATATTTCAGGTAAAGATCTGGTTCCAGAACAGACGGACGAAGTGGAAGAAGCTAGATGGCGTAACGAACGCCCAGGCGGCAGAACTTCGTGTGAGTTGTGAAAAACCAGAATCAGGTAGTGGTAAGAAAAAGCAACCCAAGAAAACTCACACCACCGCTGTTTCTAAAACATCGGCTAGTGACAGCCATACTGAAGAACTCCTTACAGAAGCTGTTGATTCTGCAGTGTCGACATATAAGGAATGTTCAAACTTTACAGAAAGTGCAGTTCCAAAGACCAGTTCCCCACAATCGTCGGATCACGAGGATACAAACATACCTTCTTCTGAAGAGGTACTACGGACAAATAACGGGACAACCCTTGAGGGAGAAAACCGTGATCCCTCCTCAACAGCCACATACGCCTCGTGTCGGGACTAACTTACCGAAATGTGTAAAAATATGTACATTCCTAATATCACGTGACAAAACTAGCATATAACAAAAGTTGGCAGAATATCAGTAGGCTATAACAGTTGACCTGTTATTAATAAGTGACAGAAGTTGGCTGGATATCAGCAGGACAAACTACAACATATGTTTAGAAAAAGCAAACTTTTCAACAGAGAAAAATTAACGATAACAATATACGGCTTTTTATATACTGTTTAGAAAGTATATTGTTATCGTAAGTGAATATTTGAATTAAAGGTTTGCAATCTGTTTCATAAGAAAATTACTAGTATAAAAAAAAACTAATTTATTTTTGGCATTGTGCCAAGTGTTTAATCAGTGTACT
>NW_013672975.1:0-7083 GCF_000517525.1 Limulus polyphemus | reverse complement strand
ACTCAGTTGTGTGAACTTTCTTTTCGATGGGGTTGTTACTTTATGAAACAAGGAAATAAATGTTTTTGCTGAATGTGTAATAAAACTATCAAAAAACACAAATATATATATATATATATATCTATATAAACCGAAGTTGTAGCTCTCTTTCTTCCGCTGATATCACTAATATTACTGCGTAGATATAAAATAACAACTATAAAAAAGAGATCATTTTATTTATATTCTGTTTAGTTTTTTTTTTTCTTTTTACTTTCAAAAATCTTGTTAATTAATTTAAAACTGGACCCAACGTATGTTGATTCATCATATTCAACACTGTCCCCGTTTCGGAAGAAAGAATTATACTTTGATATGAGGACTTATTAAAAACGATTTTTTTAGATAAGTCATGGTAGCAGAATTCTGTATATTTTTACTCGAAGTGAATGGTTTTTACCTTTTCTCATGAAGTAAACTTGAGTAAGCCCTTTTACTTTAGAGTGTATAAAAAGAACAACAAAATGGTGTTCTTGCCACCATGGGATTTTGAAATTTTGTCTGGTTTGTTTTGTTTTGAATTTTGCGCAAAGCTACACGAGGGTTATCTGCGTTAGCCGTCTCTAATTTAGCAGTGATAGATTAGAGGGAAGGCAGATATTCATCACCACCCATCGCCAACTCTTTAACCAACGAATATTGGGATTAATCGTCACTTATAACGCCCTCACGGCTGAAAGGGCGGCATGTTTGGTGGAACGGGAATTCGAACCCGCAGATTGCGAGTCGAGCGCCCTAACCACCTGGTCATACCAGCCCAAAATGTTCTCTGTTAATATTTAAAATTCACGCGAAAAACTACGCATTTGTTATCTGCGAACGTATAGCTGTTGCTACTAGATGGAAGTCAGCGAGTCAACAGCACCAACGTGCCAGTTCTTGCACTACACTAGTATGAACGATTAGTTGGATTTAGCTGTCACTCTTATAGCGCACCGTTGGCCCCAAAGTGGGGAGCGCAATTAACCGTCAACGGGATGTAAACCATGAATCCGGGCACAATCCAGAGATGTTAACCATACACGGCCCAATCTATCGTCTGTAAATGTGTAAAAGAGAATGTCCTTGTCTTCTTGGAAATCGACATTCTGGGGTTGACGAATCTTTACGAATTAATTCTATAAATTATTCTGAAAAGCATGGATAAATATTGAGTTACATTGGAAGGCGCGAGCAAACCGACATTTTGTGACTATTTATCTATTACCTCTTTGTGCTGTTGAAGTTCGTTTATTTTGAATTTCGCGCAAAGCTACACGAGGGCTATCTGCGCTAGCCGTTCCTAATTTAGCAGTGTAAAACTAGAGGGAAGGCAGTTAGTCATCGCCACCCACCGCCAACTCTTAGGCTACTCTTTTACCAACGAATAGTGGTATTGACCGTCACATTATAACGCACCCACGGCTGAAAGGGCGAGCATGTTTGGTGTGACGGGAATTCGAACCCGCGACCCTCAGATTGCGAGTCGAGCGCCTTAACTACCTGGCCATGCCGGGCCACTGTTGAAATTTAAAACACCTTTATAACAGGAACGTTTACGACGAGTACGGGCCACAATAAATTTCGTAAACTTATAAAAACATCTTATGTTAGTAAAAGTATTTCTTAAAATATATTTAATACAAGTGTTTTTTTTTTTAGTATTATAAATTGAGAGAGTTGCTTTGAAGAAAAGCAAATAATATTTCTTTCTTCTACTTGCTGTAAGTTTCATAATAATACCCCCCCCCCCCGGTAGTTTACCGATATACAACGTTAAAATTAGGAGTTCGATTTCTCGCGATGGACAAAGCGAGGTTAGCCCAATGTGTGGCTTTGAGTTAAAACAAACAAAACAAAAATATAATATTTATAGGGTGATTATGTTTGCCTTTTAAACTGTAGCATACATACCTAACAGAGGCTAAATATTATATTAGACAAAAATATTATTTCAGAATGAAGAGTGTATACGCGCTCATTAATAGCTATAACCTCGTAAAAATCTGGCAAGGATCTCAACAAAACGTGTGTCGGAGGAAGTACAAATTTATTATGAAGTTAAATGACTTCACTAAGCCTAATCTCATTTTGTGTTGTAAGATTACAGTTAAAGCTTCATCCCTCTTTTTCCACGTACAAGTGCACTGCTTATTTGTATCACATTTTATAAATCTCTCTCGAAACTAAAGACATATTGCAAGATTTATGGAAAGCATAAATATGTTTTGCTATTGTATTTACAATTTTTTTTGAGAAATATTCCAATTTTAGTTTAATCGGAAAAGCCAATTTGTGATTTATATTTAGTGACACAACTTGTTCACTCTTACCCAAATTCTTTCCACGAGACTGCCCAAGTTGAATAGCTTTTGACCATAAGCTTCCTAAACTTGTCATAAGTCAAAATTAATCAAAATATGCAGTATTATTTAACCTAGTTTTTAAAGAGAATAACGAAGCTAAATGTGATTCGATTATACTAACTGACATTGTAATGCCTAGAAATTGCACACATTTTCATAATAAAGACTAAATTTCCAAGTTTTGGCAACTATAAAAAATAAAGCCGGATTAATTAAATCAGAAGCACAGTAAACAATTGCCTATGAGTCCACGGGTTCATGGTGTCCAAAGGGTTATTTATTTTGATAGATTATCAAATATATTTTAACTTGGAAATTATCGTATTTCAAAAGTATTATATTTGATAAAAGGTTGTTTTGATGGACAATATGCAAAATTTAAATTCCCAACTTTTTATAGTTAGATAGAAGTTGTACAATTATTTTAACAAGATAAATACAAAATGGGAATTTAAAAACCTGCAAAGAAGGATCGTTAAAAAAGTAGGAAAATAAGGTTGAAGATACTGTAGGCATTATTTACTCAAACTACAAACTATATTTTGGCTACATCCTGTTACCTAAAATTACATTTGGTGGAGTCAAAATAGGGATTTTTAGTTTGAGTAAATAATGTCTACAGTATCTCCAGCCTTGTTTCCTTTTTTTTTTTAAGATTCCTATTTGCAGGTTTTTAAATCCCCAATTTGTTAGCTATTTTCTTTGCTGGCATATTTTTTATGCTCAACTAAGGGCAAACGATTACTTGATATGGTAGCTAACGTTTTACACTGTAATGATAACAAACATAGCTAGTAACTAGCTGATACGGTTCATGATGATTTACTGTAGCTATTGACTATTTGATCGCATTAATTCGAGACGAAAATGTTAAGCTGCAGGTGAAGGTTGTCATGAATAGTTGTTTGAGAATATAGTGAGCATTTTTAGTTTCTGCGTAACTAAATTCTCTGTATATAATGCATAGGAATGGGCAAATATATGCCTAGACTAAGACGCAACCCCCATCAAGCACATATAAAAATATTACCAGTAGAAAAGCGGATTTTTCAAATAAACACATACGTCTAAAACATCGCTTTAAATAAACCTTTGTGTCTTTTAAGGTAATTATTCTACGTATGTGTGTAATAAAATTTATTATTATGTATAGTGATTTTTCTTACTCCTTTACTGCATACATAATATAGGAGTTGGCTCCCGAAAGACACCGATTGTATAGTGTACAAAGCATTGAATATCCACATTTTACAGTCATCTAATGTTCATCTATTATTGGCTGGTAATTCTTTTTTCACCCTGTACTTAAGAGTTTTATAGGAACACCAAAAAGTTGTAAGAAAGCTAACTTGAAGGGGTAATGACAACATCGTTTACACTAAAATTGTGATGTTTTTTAGCTTATGTAAAATATAGAAGAAACAAATCACATTTTCAATACCCTTAAGACCTTCGCAATACCTTATATACCTATTCTACAAAAGGTTTGGGTGCAAGATACTAAGTTGCTTTTGTTGTAGGCTAGCAAGAGAATGATGATGATAATAATAAGAATTACAAATGGGCCATTTGAGCGGATTTTCTTTTCCTTGTAAGTCTAATGTGCGTGCTTTTTGTGTGCATTTTTATATGTGTACAGCCTTAATAGTCAATAGTAAAGGTTTTAAAGTGTTGTTTGAACTGAATATTTACTGTTTAAGATTCTTTTTGCCCGAACGTTCTATTAGGGTTTTGTGCAACTCCTTGCGATCTCTAATATGAACCACTGTCGTGGTTTATGATAAAGACTAAGTTTTCAACTTTAGAAATATTTAAATATATGTACATTATTTTCACCTTAAATACTTTTTTTCGTGAGAGAATCGTTCTTTTTTAACTCGTTTACTTAAAAATGCAAAAGTGATTTTTTGAATTGTTTGTTTTCGTTATTAGCATATATTTTTGAGTTTCAATAGATATCGGCCATGCCACATTCATACAGGTAAACAGTTTATCTTAATATTGTCTCAAAAGTGTCAACGTTATTCTTAATACTGTATGTTATATTTATTAATGAAACTTCTAGCCGATAATATTGTTTAAGTGCTTCATACAATAAGGTGTCTTCAAATCGAGTGGTAATGTAGCGCTTGGTTTCAGCGTTGTTTCACAATCATCTCACGTAGTTCTTCTATCAACATTTCTCATGTTTAACCAGGCTTGACCTATGAAGAATCGTTGTACCTATACTACAGCTGATCCCATTGGCTTTTCATAACCACGATTGTTATAACGATAGTCAGGTAGCGTTTATTGCAAAACTTTTCAAGAATGAAATATTTAATTCTACATAAACAGACATAGCTTTTCTACCCTCCATGTCTAATAATATTAAATCTTAAATTTAACTGATTCAGTGGCGTAGGAAGCGGGGGAGGGGGGGTAACCGCCAATTTTCAATCTATCCCAGTAAAAAATGCATAAAAGTTAGGAAAATTAGTCTCGGGAAAAGCAGGAGAATGTATACAAGTTAATCCAGAACTCAAGAGCTTCCAGGACCCTAAGGCGAGCCGTAATGGATGTGCCTGTGGGGCACATTTCCTTGCTTCGCTCGGTCAAATAAACCATGGGCCCCACACTTTTAATTTGCCTTCTAGACCTCTGTAATTGAAGCTATTTAGTAATTATCTAATAGAAGCGCTCATACTATAGTTTATTCTACCCTCCATGTATAATAATGTAAAGTCTGAAATTCAACAAATTGAAACTGATTGCTATTGGCTAACAGCGGCACTCATACACCCCTTCATGTATAATAATACAAAATCTAATATCCAACAAACTGAAACTGATTGCTATTGGCTAGCACCGGCACTCATACACCCCTTCATGTGTAATAATACAAAATCTAATATCCAACAAATTGAAACTGATTGCTATTGGCTAACACCGGCACTCATACACCCCTTCATGTATAATAATACAAAATCTAATATCCAACAAATTGTAACTGATTGCTATTGGCTAACACCGGCACTCATACACCCCTTCATGTATAATAATACAAAATCTAAAATCCAACTGCTTGAAACTACTTATTATTGGCTAACACCGGAACTCATACCATAGCTTTTCCTAGCGGAATTTTTGAAGGTTAGTATGTTTGTAAAATAAAAATAATATATAGATATATATTCAGCTATATTAAAGGTAAGGCTACGTCGACGTTTACAAGTTTTGAATCTTGTGATAGTTTGTGATGAAACTAACAGTTTTGATTGCCATCATTACAGTAAAACACATGTTATCAAAATCTCTAAAAACCATATAATAAACTACTAAGTTTCCACTAGAAATCCTTAAATATGGGTAATTTAACATCACTGTTTCTAAATTGACGATAACTGTAATTATCATTTTATTACTTTACAAGCCTTTTGTTTAATCAATACAAATGGAAACTCCTTAAGAGGGCGTGGCGATCTTCGTGTTATTATCTGACAAAATCCCTGATACAAATTAGGGGTTGCGTTTTAAAGGATTAAAATAGAAACCTAATGACCAATGAAAAAGATTAATTTCATTCAAATGAACGTTCATAAAGATGAAGAAAGAAGCATTTCCAGTGGAACAAGACATCATAACCCCATTAATTATTTTAATTTACTTGGAAATTAACGTTACAGAAAAAGTAGCTCCTTCGAAACCAGCAGTTTGTTTATTATCATGACCAACGCTGATTATAGGCCTACTTACCCTTACCTACCTCGTTCAAAAACTTTTTCTTTCTTAGTTATTCGTAAGAAGAGATCTGCATGGAGACGTAGAACCTCACACATGTTTACTTTTTCCAATAACTAGACGATAATTCAGTAAGTTTGGAAAACTTATGTAGCAATGATAACATTTCTAGAAGGAATAACGCATTTTCACTTAATATAATTATGTTGGATAATATACATTATTAGTAACAGCTCTTACAGGTTTAGGCTGTTTTATAACTGAAATATGGAGTCGATTCTGAAACTGTACTCGGTGTAAGGGGTGTAATGACAAGTAATCTCACACCGGACTTTACTCAGTGATTACTAATTTTACAGCAGACTGTACCCATTGTAACTGGTTTAATGACTAGTAATCTGACATCAGACTGTATTCTGTGTAAGCGGTATGGTGACTAGTAATGTTGAACAGAGTGTACTCATTGTAAATGGCATAAAGCCTAATAAATTAAGGGTTATCGTCATTTGTAACGAGTATAAACAAATTACCAATATAATTACGGTATGATTTCAGAACACGACCATTGGTGATTTACAGATGTTTAAAATTTTATGTGAGAAACTCCTTTAAAAATGTGATTTCTAACTTCGTATTTAATCGTGATCATGTATTTTGAAAGACAAAACTAACATGTCTGTACTGTTTATTTTCGCCAACAATTATCATAATCATTGTTCATGTTTCATGTGCTTATAGACGAACAAATATGAGAAAAGAGCAAAAATGTTTCTGTTTAAATGTTTAGGACCAAATACTTTCATATTTTTGATAAAAAACCCAGTTGTATAGCTATAAAAATTTGTTTTATTTTGTAGCATGATCGTTTTTAACTGTCTCCTGTACTAGATTATATGTATTGATCTGTTGCGTCAGCGAGTCACATGACACTGTGACGCAACGGTTCTAGAACTATCATGTACTTTGTCGAATGTTCAAG
>NW_013672974.1:39125-40270 GCF_000517525.1 Limulus polyphemus | reverse complement strand
TCATGTGTCTTTTAAAACCTTCTCTTTAACATAACCCTAAGTATCCATATGTCCTCTAAAACCCTCTCTTTAACATAACCCTAAGTGTTCATGTGTCTTTTAAAACCTTCTCTTTAACATAACCCTAAGTATCCATATGTCCTCTAAAACCCTCTCTTTAACATAACCCTAAGTGTTCATGTGTCTTCTGAAATCTTCATAAAATATAAATAGGAAAGGGACTACAAACAGCAAATTTGTGAAACGCCTCTTAAAAAGGAATTTCTTTTTTCATTCTGAATTATTTGAGATGTTATTTTAGTTAAACTTAGGAAACTCGAATTATAAAAGAAAAAAAAAACATAACATAAATCTAATAGTAACTTTATTATTATAGTTCACACAAGACTGTAACTAGTTTTTACTAAGCACGAAATATATATAAAAGTTTAATGAAATTCTAATGAATAATCTAAAGGACCGTGACATTGCATCAGGAAATTTAAAGGATGTTTAATATTAATTAAGCCTAAAAGCACTTGATTATGATATGGTATGGTATGCTTCTCAGCTCATCTGTGTAGACGTCTTTTCATAAATAATCATAAAAAAATATCTCTTGGAATAATAAAGCTACAAGTCCGTTAAAAGGCCAGCAATTTTTCTGGCTTTTTATAATTTTATGTCAAGCATTCATCTGTATAGCATGATGTATTTCATGCAACATACCAGTATGTTGTACATACGGGATACGTTAGTCTATACAATATGTATATCACAATAAAGAAACACCAAACCTTAGTACATTAAGTTGTGATTGGTTACTCTCTACCAATATGCATAAACCCAAACGTTCTCAGAGAAAATTAGATTTTATTACTGTCATCTTGACGAATCCATTGTACGAATATATAACCACATGAAACTCTAAAAAGGAAAATTCTTGTATTGTGTAGATACTTTTATCTGCTATACTCAATCTCTTTTTTTTTCACTCACTTTTCACCATCTTTACTCTGGCAATTACGATGTATTCTAGTAATTTTTTTTTTATTTGCAATCTCATGCAGCAAAATCTAATTTGTTATTTAGCCCAAATAGTGTAAGATGTATAATACTAGTATAACTGCGTAGCAGCCCAATATCCCTAGTAATTCATTCAACCA
>NW_013672974.1:33822-39109 GCF_000517525.1 Limulus polyphemus | reverse complement strand
AGATAGGCCTAAATAAAATGTTTTTAATTGTGTACGAATTTAACGTTGAATATTATTTATGATTTTAACGTTATACACAAGTGCCAAAATACTATAATTCTGTTCCAGTAGTTTAGCTCTGTGTATAGACTTCAAATGTTGAACATATACGTGCGAACGTTACGAACCTCTATGGTGCCGGTCTTTGTATAAAATTGTTTTTGTAAGTATCTTATAAAAAAAACTATCTTACCTAGAAGGAATTATTTAGTTTTATTATTTATTGATTTTCGGTGCTGTAAACAATTAAATATAACTTAATTTGTACAGTTAAGTTGCATTTTAGATCATATTGTGTGTTTTAGTTTGGAGTAGATAATTTGTCTAGTTTATATACCAGTTAAAAGAGAAAATAAAGTTTTATAAGAAAAAGTTCATTGTTTGTAATGTCATTGACACTCAGTAGTTACTTAACTTTGTTCTAATTACGCTCTCAACTCTGATTTCAACTTAAAATCAGTGTAACAAAGCTCGACACACCAGTGGCCCGGCATGGCCAGGTGGTTATGGCGCTCGACTCCCAATCTGTGGGTCGCGGGTTCGAATCCCCCTCACACCAAACATGCTCGCTCTTTCAGCCGTGGGGGCGTTATAATGTGACGTTCAATCCCACTATTCGTTGGTAAAAGATTAGCCCAAGAGTTGACGGTGGGTGGTGATGACCAGCTGCCTTCCCTCTAGTCTTACACTGCTAAATTAGGGACGGCTAGCGCAGATAGCCCTCGTGTAGCTTTGCGCGAAATTCAGAAACAAACAAACAAACATGTGTCTTCCAAAACCCTCTCTTTAACATAATCCTAAGTGTTCATGTGTCTTTTAAAACCTTCTCTTTAACATAACCCTAAGTATCCATGTGTCTTCTAAAACCCTCTCTTTGACATAACCCTAAGTGTTCATGTGTCTTCTAAAACCACTTCTTGTGTCTTTAATGTGACGGTCAATCCCACTATTCATTGGTAAAAGAGTAGCCCAAGAGTTGGCGGTGGGTGGTGATGACTAGCTGCTTTCCCTCTAGTCTTACACTGCTAAATTAGGGACGGCTAGTGCAGATAGCCCTCGTGTTAGTTTTGCGCGAAATTCAAAAACAAACAAATTTTTGTTTTGACTTATGAGAAAAATAATTTGTTTTGCTAAGAATAAAGCTTCTAACAGTTAATATGGTTTAGTGAACACTTAATATTAACCTTAACGAACTTTGTTTTGCATATTTTGGCTTAATTTAAACCTCCAAGAAGTGAAAAAAAAAGTTAAAGAAAATATTAATATTAATTTTAACTATTAATAAAGAAAGAAAATGTTCTAAACGTTCGTTAAAAGGTTTTTACTGATTCTTAAGCCGCATTAGTATTGTTAAATGTTTGCTGCAATTGTTGAAAATATTCAAATATTGTTTATTTCTAAGTACAAAACCACACAATATGCTATCTGTGCCATGCCCATCACGGGTATCGAAAGCCAGTTTTTAGTGTTATAAATCTTGAGGCTTACCGTTGAGCCACTTGGGAGCTTTTAATAGCTGGAGCTGAAGGTATGTTATGCTATAGTTATTCTCGTGTTATAGCTATATCATACCTATTTAACATGCAAAACATGTAAAGTTTAATCGCAAATAATACAAATATCCGGGAATTCATATAAAGCTCTTATATCTGCGGACTTACAAAGCTAGAAACCTTCGATACCCGTGGAGGGCAGAGCACCGATAGTCCATTGTGTAGCTTTGTGTATAACTACAAACAAACAAACAATCTATTTTTCCAATATACTTTTTTTAAGTATTATAGCGTTAAGAACTGAGTGACTTCTTAAACAACATAAAATTTAATGTGCAACGTTAAACAATGTTTATATCGTGAAAGATGCTTCTAGAATAACAAACCTGGGAATTAATTCCAGCCTTGGGGTAATAATTTTACTATAACGTTAAAGACGGTCACTATGGGAAATTAATCATAAAAACACATTCAGAATTAAGAGAGTTTCTCACTCATATTTTATACTAGACTTTTAAATGATTCCCGCAGGACAATCTGGGTGATTAGAAATAAAAGTAAAGGTAGCAATAAATACATGATTATAACAATACTGTAAACACAAATACTGAAAGACTGATCATAATATATTCGTTTATTTATAGTAACATCATATAATGGGTTTAAAATGATAAAACAATTAAGATATCAGACTCTTTTATAATTGTCTTTTTTTCTCAAAAAATATGTTAAAATATTTTAGGTTTGTTTGTAATATAAAGTTCAATATAACGTCAGTTGATAGTTCTGTATATCGGGTATTAGATTTGTTACGTATTAGAATTTCAAATGGTCTGAAACCGAGTTGACTTATAAATTTAAATTTAGTAGTTAAATTCTACTTAGCATTTAGCAGTTAAGTAAAAGCCGATATATAGTCAGTTTTTGACACTTGCCAACAAGATTGATACACACAGTTTTCTTTTTTAACACAGATATGTTTTAGTATACAGAGAACAATACAATTTACAATAATAATTATTACAAATAGTTATTGCACACAATGATTTATATACAAAATTTTACAAACTTACAAGCAATATAAAGTCTTCTTTCTAGATTGGAACTTCTTCGATATCTTATCAAGGGTTCACGATGAGCGAGTTGATTACGAGTTGACGTAGGTATAATTCACTTAACAGGGAACCAGCTAGATTTGTCCTTCGTTATTCACCAGCCACTCACGCCGAGTTTTCCATGAAGAAGTTAGATAATATTTTCGTAAAAGTACTAATGTCTGATGAGAACACACTGAAGTTAAATGATTTGTAATGTTCAAACTTCGTAAATGCTCCTTGTCAGATATCTGAAGTTTTCCGATTGATAAGCGTTATAACAATCACAGTTATAGCTTCCGAAGTTTATAGCACATTGACTATAGCAAACTAATCATAGACACACTTTTTTTTGGCGCGTCGCGTTGGTTATATTTATAGGCGTGTGGAGGCTTTCTAGAAAATTCAGATTACGTAACAAGACAAAGATACATTTAAGGTTTACATACACACATATATTGTTGATTCTTACTCTCGAGAATATTCTACAACTTTGGAGAATAAGCGGTAGTTTCGCAATACATATTTAAAACAATAAGTCATGCATATTTCTAAATGTAAACTTAATCTAAACATATGTCGATATTAAAATAAATATATATAATGATAAATTCGTTACAGATTCCATCACAAACTACAAGAAATAAATCAATTTATAACTTTAGCTTCCAGCCAGTAAAATATGTTTATGACGCTACACATGTGTCTATATATTATTGTAATATATGCATTAAACTGTTTGTTTAGTTGCTGTTGGCAAAATCCTTTTTATTTTTATCTTTTTTACGAAAACATAATATTTTTTTTGGTACTTAGAACTCATCGTGAAGGAATAATTAACGAGCTAGTTAAGTATGCACCTCATATCAGTATAGCACTGTTGGGTCAACACGTGGAGTTTTACGTGTTAACGCCATATATTTTCAGACAAAAGAAAAAATATTGAATTTTTCTATCATAAGTTGCCAACAAACTTTGAAATAAAAGTTGAAACAAACATCTGCCGTTGTACTTTGTGTCAGCATTACGATACATAAATCTTTTCTCAGATATAGCTCAATTAGTTAAAAGAAAAACACTTGATAGTGAGACTCGCCTTTACGTCCTTGATATTAGAACGGTCTTTCGTCAGTAACGTGCGTATTCGGTTGAATTAAATCTCACCATCAAATAAGGTTAAAATTAAACTTCGCAGAGCAGACCGAGTTACTTTTTCACGGAAATAACGATTCAACAACAAATAACGTAAAGCACAGCTATAGCTAACAGGGATCTTTTTAACATTTAGTTTTACCATTATAGCCATAGTCAACGGAAATTCTTATTAAATTAAAAAGACCAACATGATTCCGCCACGCAATCCCAGCATGGCCAATTTTGACACCAAAAAATTGTGAAAAATACAGAAAAATTGAAGAATTTTTATATCTCTGATTTTGACTTGTAAAGAAGGTATCTTTGTAAGGTGGCAATTAATCTGTTGGTGTGAACGTGCTTTGTAATTATTATGTCCTAAACCTATACATTGGATAGGTGAAGTCAAGAAATAGTGTCATTGGCCACTGTTCAGTTCTTCACATGTAAGGTGGGTGACATACATATGTAAGTTGGTTGAAATACACATGTAGGGTGGTTGACATACATGAATAGTTCACGAAAATTCCAAATAGTACTTTCCTTGCTGAAAAATTGGAAAAAAGACAAAACATTCCAAAATGTTTATATCTCTGTTTGTACGGAATATCTTCGCACCAAATGTTAATGTAAAATGGTCAAAATATGGCTAAGTAATTGACCAAAACACCTAAAATTCTGTGTTTCTTTAATCTTTTGACCCCCTAAAATTACAAAATAAATGTGTATATCCCATATTTTTAGTATGTATTCTTAAGGGACCTGTAAAAAAAGTATATTTGTACCATATCCCATGTAAATTGGCCAAAGTACGGCAGAGTAATTGTAAAAAACTCTAAAATTATGCTTTTTGTGGCATCTTGACCCCCTATAGTTACTTAGAATAGATAAGTCGCCCATTTTTTTTTCTCAATGTATGGAACCAGTAGAAAAGTATCTTTGTGCTAAATACCATGTAAACTGGTGACCTTTAACCTTTGGAATCTGTAAAACCACATCATTAACTGTGTTTAGTATAACACGTTTCCCTTTCCAACACCTGTTTAACTTGGTTGTTTGTTCTTCTTGTTAAGCCACGTCATTGTTACTTCAATGGAATTCAGTCTTATCAGCTTTTTGTTATTTTATTAGCTACTAGCTGTGTACCCGTCCTTCGTACGGGTTGTGTGTATAAATAATACATTAATTTAACAATTAACAAACAAATTACTTGTACATTATTTAAATTACATTTTTACATTTTTTATTGTACATTATTATAACAATTAAATATAAGTTAACAAAAGATACTGTGGACCATATGTTAACTGCGTCACTTAGAAAAAACGGAAAATGTCAAATTGTGATGAGTTGTACTTGTGTGTTTGTAGTGTTCCACACATCTGTGAAAAAAATTAGTTTTATTTATGGAAGAGCCTCTTGATAGACGACATTGGAAGTACGTCCACCTGGGGCATGGATAAATAGGCTGCGAGAAGATCTGACTCTTGAGCAGGCTACATATAGTTTTCAAACTCCAAGGATAGT
>NW_013672974.1:25032-32938 GCF_000517525.1 Limulus polyphemus | reverse complement strand
GATATGCAAAAAGTACACCATTCTAACCAATGTACAGACAAAACTCTTATTTTATTTATATAGATAATTGGGTAAAGTGATATGTGACGTGCTGAATTACTATCCTCTGGATGTGAATATATAATAACACTGTCTCTGATCTTAATGCAATTTAATATTCATCACAAATCTTGAAACGAATTCATTAAAGATAGTTTCTGCTTCCTGGTCAGGAAATACATACCTTCTGGCTATCTGATGAAATATTTCATTACAACCATGATTAAACTCCTTAGGACCAAGCACATGAACAACAGTTCTGCTTAAGAGTACTCCAACACAGTACCTCTGTAGCTGCTCATAATGTTTATTCTGTGACTCCTTTGGTTCCCAGAAGAATCATGAAGGGATCAAAATTCCCAACAGTTTTCCACAAAAAAATCGCGCATATTTGAGTTTGTCAAGCAACGTACAACATGTAACCTATCTCTGTAGTTTTCTATAATATTCTAAGACCGTTGGTTCATTTTCTCTAAACGGTGGGAAACCCTATCGTAAAATAAATCTTCAAAGCTCAAGAAACTTTATTGTGACAGAACCGTTTTTCTAGGTTAATTTTACTAATGAACAAATATGTCTCTATTTTTCAATGTGAGGTTGAACGTGCTGCTCACTTTACTGTGGTGTTTTTAGGTTTATGTTTGAAATAATATCATGATTAAGAAGCACATCCATAGAGCTTCTACCCCTAAAAAGGGAGTGTATAATGCAACAAAAGAAAAAAAGAATTTTCTTATAACACTACAATTCACTGGTAAATATATCTTGAAAAAACAAATAAGACTCGATACTTTATTGTGCAGTGTTTATCAACAAGTTTAAACTCAAGTGATCAATAAATTTTAAGTTTTAAGTTAAATCTACCATTAGAATAAGGAACTATTTTGTATTTAAACACAGAATGAGTAAAACGAACCACTTTATCTATACGTATCAATGGTCTGAGTTTTAAAACACTGGTAGGTAAAATTTCGTCCCAGTTTAAAAATAATTTATCATTCTGAAAAGGTTTTTTTTTCTAATTCTGAAAGCTTTCTTTTCTGCTTGCTTAACTTTTCCGAAGTTGTTTTGGAAGAGAGGGCAAATTTCTTAATGTCTCTTCTCTACAAGTAGGGACATCGAAAGGTGACGAAGTATTGATATCGTAGAGTGTACGATATTTATGGATAGAGCTAAAGTTGGTCATGGTCACCAAATGTATATGTGCAATATGGAGAAGCGTCTATTTCCTCTGTGGGCAGACATTTACTGAGCATATAGTGAGGCTTTAGTGACTTGCATTCAAAATTTAATTAAACAACTACTTGTTTATACCAATTTGTATAGCATAAAATTATAGCCAATAATCCATTTCTTAATAGTATACAAGTTTAAGTTCTTAATTTTTATAAGGCAGTATTTAAAAAAAAAAATCCCGAATTTCCCCTCGTGTGAGAAATGTCACATTTTCTTTAATCATCTTCTGTATTCTATTTTATTCACTGTTAGTACAAGCTTTGTTCCCATGGGAAATATTACCACTAGCCTGGATGAATTTGTAACGGTTCTTGTCCCATAGCTAGAGCCATAAAAAATTGTGATAGTTAGGGAAAATTGTTTGCTTTTTGGATGTTATTCTATGCTAATTGGTGTGTAATTTAATTATATAAATATTACTTAGTGCATTACTACTATTAGTATATATAAAGAGTAGGGTTAAGTGTCTTCAGCAAAAACAAAGAAAACCAGGTAAATACTTTATTTGTTGTTTTTTGTGTTTATTCATTATCATAAAATTAAATAAAATGTAAAATAATGGGGATCTCTTTAGGTTAGTTAAGGTTAGATTAAGTAAAATAAATAATACAATAAATAAAATATATCACGAGGTATGCACAGAAGCAGCAGAAGCTGGGAGTAGCTCTGGGTAATGTAATTCAATAGCCTAATGCGAGATCCATGTTCCCCAAGTGATTTACAACTTTTAATGGCGTGTTAACTAGTGTTAAATAGTTATAGGTAGTTCAAAAATTTAACTATAAATAGATGTATACTGTTACCCGTTTAATCCACTCAGGATAAACAAATGTACTTTCATGTTACAATTTGAAGCCATTTTAGTTAGAAAAATAAAAGGAATAATTTAGATTTACTTCTATTTTTTTTGTTTTTGTTTTGCGGTTACGAGGTGGGTGAAATTGACCGACCTGGTATAGTGTTAAGTTAGAGAAAATAATAGATAAACTAAGTTTTACTGAAAAAAGCATTTTAAATGTATTTAGGAGGTTTTAGAGATAGCGAAAATTAAATTAGATATTTTTGTGATGAATAAAATAATTTTAAATCTTAACATGAAAATCGCTTTGCACGCAGGCTAGTAAAAAATATAATACTGGATACACTCAACGACAAATCACTTTAGTTTATTAATAATACTTCACTAAAAATATGATTTTTTTGTATGTGAAAGACTTGTAATATTTACTGAAGGACTGCCAAATTTTGTGAAGATATACATACTGTATTAAAACTTAGTCAAAGCTATAAAAACTTTGAACGAGTACAAAAGTAGTTAAGTGGTCGACTAAATCGACCGAAACCCCTGTTGAGAGAGGTAGTACCTCGTCCAGGTGGGTGTAAAGTGACCTTTGTTTTAGCGGCAGATCTAACTCTTGATCATGGTTTTGCCGTTATTTGTGAGTGGCGTTTATCATGGTGTTCTTATGATCTCGTGTTTTTTTTGGGGAGGGGGGGGGTACCAGAATATATTGGTGATAATATTTTCCTGGAGAAGTTGGAGAATTTATCTGTGATAGAAAGGGGCGAATTGTGTTGACGAGACAATGGTGTTTATCTAGGTACAAGACGTGTTTGGGTTGTGTTTACAGGCACTTGTACTTCTTTATTGTATTTGGTGAAGCTCCTTGACTCCTTGGGTAAGTCAGTGTTTGTGAGTGTAAAACACGACCAACAACGTCATCTCAGCGGCCTTTGTCTTAGTGAGGTTTATTTATTTCGAGATTGGCCACTAATACGATGTTAAACATGTCATGCACAAGGTCATGTGGCTCGTCTTGTACGAATCGTGAGGGAACCTTGGATGATTTACCAGCTGTTGTGCAGAGAGAAGTAATTACTGATTCTTCTAAAGCAAGTACTACCGTAGCTGTGGAAGAGATGGAGCCTTTGTCTGAGGGGGAATATTTACTAGTTGGACAGTCTGAATAACACTGTTGAACAGTGGGATGATGAGTTTCCAATTTTATCTAAGAAGGTTGATGGTGCAAGACTGTCCTGTAGGTCCTGCACCTCTCTCTCAGCCTGTGTCTGAGGGGGAATATTTACTAGTTGGACAATCTGAATAACGCTGTTAAACAGTGGGATGATGAGTTTCCGGTTTTACCTAAGAAGGTTGGTGGTGTAGGACTTGCAGGACTGTCCTGTAGGTCCTGCACCTCTCTCTTGGCCTGTGTCTGAGAGGGAAGATTTACTAGTTGGACAGTCTGAATAACACTGTTAAACAGTGGGATGATGAGTTTCCGGTTTTACCTAAGAAGGTTGATGGTGCAGGACTGTCCTGTAGGTCCTGCAACTCTCTCTTTTGGGCATCTGACTTAACACCTGAGAACGGTTTGGCAACTAGCTCGCGTACATCTGATTTATGACCTGCACCTCTCCCACGGACACTTGATTCGCGTATGGACATCAACGTTTTGGTAAACACTCGGTTGCCCAGAAACATAAGGTGAAGAAGCGAACATCGGAGCTGAAGAACAAAGTTTTTAATCTCTAATGTCATTTAGTTTAAGAGCTGTTGTTCTCAATTGTAATATTTAACTACATTACGTACATCTTTTTTACTATTGTTATTTAAGAGCTGCTGTTCTTAATTGTAATATTTAACTACATTACGTATTCTCAATTGTAATATTTAACTACATTACGTATTCTCAGTTGTAATATTTAACTACATTACGTATTCTCAGTTGTAATATTTAACTACATTACGTACATCTTTTTTGTTATTCTTATTTTCAGCGCCCATTTTCTATAGAATGTGTTCAGGAGACTTTTTTTTTTCTTTTAATTGATAACAATTTCTATTTTTCTATTTTCTCTGTATACTTCATTATATTTATATGGTAACAGTGAAACTATTATAGTGTACATGTAGTATTTCTGGTTATACTTTCGTCTTCCTTAATATCCATGCGCCTAGCAATTGTTGCCGACCGTCTGCAGTTTTTTTAAATTATATACAAACCTGTGGATTTTGATATTACTCTTGTTGTTTCTCTAGACATGTTTCGTGTTCGAATTACCAGTGACGTCAACCGTCTGCATTTTACTTCGTTGGTTGCAAATTTTTCGGTTTTTTTTTTTAATTTGGCTCCCGGAGACAGTTTACTCGGCGTCAGTATGTTTCTGGTGAATTGAGAAAATCTTGAATGCCCCCGCCAGTGGCACAGCGGTATGTCTGCGGACTTACAACGCTAAAAACCGGGTTTCGATACCCGTGGTGGGCAGAGCACAGATTGCCTTTTGTGCTTAACTAGAAACGGTTCCGAATAGATAAAGTTATTATTTCCACATCCTTGCAACGTTATATTTCTGATTATACTATATTATGGTTTTCCCAGAGTGTTTGTTTGTTTGTTTGGAATTAAGCAAAGAGCTACACAATGGGCTATTTTTGCTCTGCTCACCACGGGTATCGAAACCCGGTTTCCCCAGAGTGATCATGCTCTTCTTGAAGCAGATTTTCAGTTTCGTGCGATTGTTCGTTGACGTGGATATTATCATTTCGATAATAAATTGTTGTTAGATGATGAGTTTGTAAACACTGTTTCCAGTTTAATTATTACTCCTAGTAGGAGGTGGTAGGAATATTGTACTGATCGTTGTAGTTGGTATGCCAAGCTTAAGGGGGAGTTTGTACGATTATCTCAGAATTTTTTGTAGACGACTGGCGAGGAAGCTCTCCTCCCGCCAGGCTTTTTTAGAAGGGACTATTGAACAGGAGATAGGGCTTTTTGGAATTGTTATTTGCGGTCTCATTTATGATTGTATGATCTGCAGGCTGAACCTAAGGGTATTGATTCTTTTGAGGGGAATAGCATTGCGTTCTCGTATTTGTTGGGTGGAGGAGGGCGAACGGTCAACTAAATGTCTTTCACTTTCTTAACATCCTCGTCAATCTGAGCTGGAAGTTAGAAGTTTGTTTAATGGGGATGGGGAGTTGGTGCATAGTCACCTAGAGATAGGACATGTTCTGTTTTAGTATTATTCAGAGTTGTATCGAGACGATGTTTCGTCTTTACAATGTGTTCTTCACATGTTGATAAGATAAAAATTGATAAAAATCTCCAGGTTACTTTAGTTCTGAATTTTTTCAAGTGTTTTCACCTTTTTTTGTTGATGATTTTGTAGGAGTGTTTAATCAGCTATTTCGTGTTTTTTGTTTTTGTTTTTGCAGCAAGTTGTTAGAACTCGTATTCTTAAAGTTTGTGACAGACGTTTGGTTTCTAATGGTCGTCCTGTTACTTTGAATGTGGGTAATTAAAAATTTTGGTAGCAGTTTTGACGGTGCGCATTTCTAGGGTTATAGTATCTATTGTTTCAATGGATCAAACAAGATACATTACAAAACGGGATGTTGTGGAAGTACCGACTTTACTAAAGTTGTTGATAAATGTTCTGAAGGTCCGAAGTAGGGTGGGGTGTTACTTAAGTTAGATCAAATGAAGACCTTTGATAGGATTGAACGTGAATATTCGACGGATTAGTTTTGGTCCTCTGTTTTTACGTTGGTTACACATTTGTTATAATGATGTGAAGGGTATCTGTCAGTGGTGTCCCTTCTCTACACTCTTCTTATACAAGTCTTATTTAAAAACATGCTGATGTCACACGACTTTAATTCTCGGGGGATACGGCTACCTTATCTTATATTCGAGAAATTTGTTAGGTTTGTGTCTTCTGGTGGTCGGGTTAACTATGAATAGAGTAGTGGGTTGCCGATGGGAAGTTTGGTTGGGAGGGCTGTTGCTGTTCATGAGGGTTTTAGGATAGGTAATGATAGTCTCCGTATCTTGGGTATAGTTTTTTTTCATGGCAGTCCTGAGGTGATGGTCTATCTCAATTGGGCCCGGCATGGCTAGGTGGTTAGGGCGCTCGACTCACAATCTGAGTAACACCAAACATGCTCGCCCTTTTAGCCGTGAAAGCGTTATTATGTGACGGTCAATCCCACTTTTCGTTGGTAAAAGAGAAGCCCAAGAGTTAGTGGTGAGGGGTGATGACTAGCTGTCTTCCCCTCTAGTCTTACACTGCTAAATTAGGAACGGCTAGCGCAGATAGCCCTCGTGTAGCTTTGAGCGAAATCCAAAACAAACAAACAAACTATCTTAATTGGTCAGTAGTGGGATCTAAAATCACACGTATTCTCACTTTTGGGCGCTATCGGGATTTGTCTTTGCAGTGTAAATCCTCCGTGGTTGATAATTCACATGTAAACTTTGACTTGGTTTCCAGTTCAAGTATTGCCTTTGTTGGATAGTTGACGTGACAGTTTCCTTAGGGATATTTGACCTTTATTCATAAAGGTATTCATAAACTTCAATATGATAACTTGATACGCCATTGGTCGGAGGGGAGTTATTAAGTTAAGTGATTTGCGTAAGAATACTTTTCTTTTGAAATTATTTTGTGTTACTCGGGATTGCCATGAAGTTTTGCGTTTATTAATAGATTATTTTCTTGGTACGTATGCGAGTCTGGGGGCTGGTGTTGAGGTGCGAGTCTGGGGCGGTTGGTGTTAAGGGGTCGAATTATGCCTCAGTTTTTATGGTCCTTAAATCCATTTATTCAAGAAATATTTCAGGGTTGAATTCTTTCTACTGGTGGGTCTGTAATGGATCCTGCTTCTGATTTACTGGAGATGTTTAATCAGTCTTTGTTTCATAATCCATTATTGACTGATAATTAGCGACGTCTGATTTATTTTCAGGAGTTTGTAGATGCTGGGATTGTACGAGTTCGGGATTTATTATATGAGGTGGTTCCATGGTTTTAACAGAAGGAGGCCATTGTTGATTTGTGTAAAGAAGTTAAAGTTTCTGTTAATATTTCCTCATTTGGAGATTCTCAATTCTGCCATTTCTGATAGATTGGGGGTTCTTCTCTCTCGGTTACCGATGTATGACTCTTCCCAGAGGAGTGCTTTGTCTTTTTATAAGCCTTCTGGTTATGGTCATTTCAATTTTCAGGGATAGTCTATGAAGTACATTTTTCTTGTGCAACCTTCGGTAGTACATAATCTTTGGAGTTCTGTAGTATTATCTACTCAGTGGGGGGAGAGAATATTGGAAGTCAAGTTTTGATCCCTTTGTTGGGTTTAGGTTATGCGAGTTATTTTTTTTTTTTTTTACTTTGGCATCATGCAATTACACCAAATGTGAAATTGGTTAATATGGACTTCCATCCAGCAGGTTGTTGTTCTTTTTGTCATCAATCATTTCTTTCAGTTTGACAGAGTTCATCAATTGTGAAATTTTGTTTTTTATTTAATTTCAAATAAGGTGAGTCGTGTACCTGCAGATCATGAGAAATGTCTATTTGTTTTGATGGGTTATTTAAAGGAAAGTCTAAGGTGTATGCTCATATGTGTCGTTCTTTTAGTTCCTTAGCAAAGTGGTCTATTTTTTTTAGGTGCGGGGGGGTACTTTTGTCGAAAGGTCAATTTATTTATTTACGTTATTTTAAAGCTCTTTAAAAAATTTAAAAATAAAATCTCACCGGAGTAACTTGGATGGTTTTTATTTTTTGCATCATGCAGTTTGTAAATTAGTGGATCATGGTTCTCACGGATATATTCTTGTGCCGCGAT
>NW_013672974.1:23872-25022 GCF_000517525.1 Limulus polyphemus | reverse complement strand
ACGTGATCTATTGTATTTTTGTTTAGTAACTACCCGTTAAATTTTTTTGTATTAATTAAATTATTTAATTTAATTTTGTTTAGAAATGTATTCATCTATTATGTCTGTATTACATTTCTATGTTTATCTGTACCATTCATGTGTACATACTCCCTCTATGAGAGAAGGTTCAATAAAAAAAGAAGAAAAAAAAAGGAGCAATGCTGATGACTTGTTTAGCGTGTTTTAAATTTCGGTGATATTCTGTTGACAATCGCTAATTTTAAGATTATTGAACTGTCGACAACGACTTTGTTTTGGGAATTGGAGACTTTGTCCATTAACTTTTTTTCGAAATAGAATAGAATGAACTACTGTTGTGTTATTTTTAAAATGGTATCTATATTGAACATAGTTTATTTTAAAAAGTACTCGTTATTTGTTTAAATAATGGTAACTGATGTTAAATACGTGATTATACTGGTCACTTTTCTAGCAGGGAACTGATGTAAAGAACTGATCAATTCCATTGGTATAATATTCAATGTAAATGATTTTAAGGTCTCGTTTGGTTAACCTTTAAAATACTACAAAAAAGCCACATCAAAATCTCTTTCAAAAAATAGTTCAGAAGATGCAAGAAAAGCAGAAGAAGGAAAAAACATATCACGGGAATGAAGTATTAAGGCTTGAAACTGAAGAGCTGAAATATGTTCACAAGAACCTGAATTGAGAAATGGAAGACTTGAAGGAATGAGAGAGGCAGCTGTAGCAAGAAGTTTGAGAGAAACTTAAGGGGAAAAAAGAAGAGAAGGATGACATGTAGGAGCTCATCGCTAGGATTCTCAATGTGGTGTATCAAGAAATTAATGTCGCGTTTTGGAACATTTTTATTAACCAACTCCCAAAAAACGTACATCACGTATAATAGTTAAAAGAACAACTTAAACGTCACGTTAGTGTAGCCTATATAATGTGTAAGGTTTAGTATACTTTAATCTCTTATAATGATAGCACATGACGAGACACACACATTCGGCATGTAATACTGTTTGAATACAAGAAGGGAAACAATGCCTCTGTAGACACAAAGAATATCAAAGAAGTTTATGGAAATGTTTTGAACGTTCGTAAGTGTCAACGATGGTTCAGCAAATTTCGTTCAGGTGAC
>NW_013672974.1:13048-23217 GCF_000517525.1 Limulus polyphemus | reverse complement strand
GGTTTGAAAATCAAAGTTTTAGGTGAAAAATTGATTTTTTTAAAAATATGTTCTTAAAAGAAATTCCTTTATGTACTTAAATACTTATTTAAAGTATGTTGGACACCTGTGCAGGGAACTGGTAATTCGGCTAGCATGTTATAAAGTCCAAATTGTTTGTGGTTTCTGCCTTAAAATGTATTTCATTTGCACCACACTGCATCATACGTTCACTATTAATAGTAGCGTAATCCAAGTTTGTTTTAAACGTAATTCTAAAGGCGAATTACAATAAACATTATAAAATCAATTTATTTTATATAATCATGTGTTTACTTTACTTCTTTGTGTGTTTCAATCACTTCCATGACTGCAGTGTATAATATACAAATTACTTATTATGAATGTTATACTCAATACACAGTAAAGTATATCTAAATATCTAAAGTAATCTGTGTGTTCTCTAGCTTGGATCTACCCAAGGGTAACTTAATATTTCTAACTCAATTTACTCTAAATTAACAATTAACAATACGTTTCAATGCATTGTTCTCAATTTTAGTCTTAGGTCTCTTTCTCTTGGGCATACGCTTGTAATTTAAAGTACAGTACGTTTATCATTTCAACAATTAATGTTATGTAAGTTATCTTATGCAGACGCTAAACTTAATAGGAGCAGTAACTTATTCATAAAATGGATACAATTTAAGAACTGAATCATAATATGATAAGATATCTAATTCGTTTATTCGTTGAGAACGTGTTTTCGTTGCACACTTCAGAGAAAGTATATTTAGAATTTATATATATATATATATATATTATTTTTTTGATACGTAATAACCCAGCAACTTATGCAGTTATAGCACGTGGCCGTCTTTCTTTGTATCGGCGGTGTATTTTTATTACTGCATTATGGTTTTTCTTGTTTACTATCATGGACATGTTTTAATGCTATATTTTACCAAGAACATCTCCCACTAACGTTTCTAGTATCTAGAACTGAGTAGAAAATATTGTATTTAAATTGAAGAATTAGTGACAATCTTATATTCTAAAGATGAAATAAAAAAATAATTTGTTTTGACTCATCTTTAATGGGTTTTTTTTCTCCAATTATTAAATTAACTTAGTTACCCATTACTTGAGAACATAGTTCCATTTAGACGTCACATTTTTTGGTTCGTTATTAAACGAATAAATATAATATCGCTATGTATTTACAGACACTCGCATACATCATTAAACTGAAATACAAAATGATTGCCATCACTTCATCTTAGCACTGCTGGAATGATAGTTCAAGGGTTACACCGACAGGTTCTGACCACTCATGTCCAGCCGGCTGGTTCATAAGATGCAGAAGAAATTGGCTTTCTGGCTGCATACTGCCCTAATGATTGCCTCTTATTTACAGCTACATCATACGGTATTTTTCCCCATTCCATTAGAATGTAGCTAAAGAAACGTGTTGTTGTTTCTTCGGTAGATAAATACCGTGCTGTTGTTGTTTCTTTGGTAGATAAATACCGTGCTGTTGTTGTTTCTTCTGTAGATCAATACCGTGCTGTTGTTGTTTCTTCGGTAGATCAATACCGTGCGTTGTTGTTCCTTCGGTAGATCAATACCGTGCTGTTGTTGTTTCTTCGGTAGATCAATACCGTGCAGTTGTTGTTTATTCGGTAGATCAATACCGTGCTGTTGCTGTTTCTTCTGTAAATCAATACCGTTCTGTTGTTGTTCCTTCGGTAGATCAATACCGTGCTGTTGCTGTTTCTTCTGTAAATCAATACCGTTCTGTTGTTGTTCCTTCGGTAGATCAATACCGTGCTGTTGTTGTTTCTTCGGTAGATTCATACCGTGCTATTGCTGTTTCTTCGGTAGATCAATACCGTGCTGCTGTTGTTTCTTCTGTAGATAAATACCGTGCTGTTTCTTCGGTAGAATAATACCGTGCTGTTGTTGTTTCTTCTGTAGATCAATACCGTGCTGTTTCTTCGGTAGATTGATACAGTGCTGTTGTTGTTTCTTCGGTAGATTGATACCGTGCTGTTGTTGTTTCTTCGGTAGATCAATACTGTGCTGTTGTTGTTTATTCGGTAGATCAATACCGTGCTGTTGCTGTTTCTTCTGTAAATCAATACCGTTCTGTTGCTGTTTCTTCGGTAGATCAATGCCGTGCTGTTGTTGTTTCTTCGGTAGATTAATATCGTGCTGTTGCTCTTTCTTCGGCAGATTAATACCGTGCTGTTTCTTTGGTAGATTGATACCGTGCTGTTGTTGTTTCTTCGGTAGTTGATACCGTGCTGTTGTTGTTTCTTTGGTAGATTGATACTGTGCTGTTGTTGTTTCTTCGGTAGATCATTACCGTGCTGTTGTTGTTTCTTCGGTAGATTGATACCGTGCTGTTGTTGTTTCTTCGGTAGATCAATACCGTGATGTTGTTGTTTCTTTGGTAGATCAATACCGTGCTGTTGTTGTTTCTTCGGTAGATCAATACCGTGCTGTTGTTGTTTCTTCGGTAGATTAATACCGTGCTGTTGTTGTTTCTTCGGTAGATCAATACCATGCTGTTGTTGTTTCTTCGGTAGATCAATACCGTGCTGTTGTTGTTTCTTCGGTAGATTAATATCGTGCTCTTATTGTTTCTTCAATAGATCAATACCGTGCTGTTGTTGTTTCTTCGGTAGATTAATACCGGAAGAAACAACAGCAGCACGGTATTAATCTACAGAAGAAACAGCAACAGCACGGTATTGATCTACTGAAGAAACAGCAACAGCACGGTGTTGATCTACAGAAGAAACAGCAACAGAACGGTATTGATCTACTGAAGAAACAACAACAGCAAGTAGATCAATACCGTGCTGTTGCTGTTTCTTCTGTAGATTAATACCGTGCTGTTGTTGTTTCTTCAGTAGATCAATACCGTGCTGTTGCTGTTTCTTCTGTAGATCAATACCGTGCTGTTGCTGTTTCTTCAGTAGATCAATACCGTGCCAATAGAATTATGCGACATTCGATACAGGAGCTTCTTTGTTAGCTTGTTCGTTTATCTTCATCTCTCCATGGCCTAGCACGTGATAGTCTTAACATGCTGTTGATTTGCTTTCTGTCACAATTATGTGTACTAATCACTCTGCAAGTATCCGGTACTGTCTTCGAGTTAACATTGTGCTGGTGGCACTGTTTTTGAGGTTTTTTTGCTTTCAGCCAACTCGAGGTAAACCTGCCTTATGCCTTACAGCTCCATTATTGTGTTGCTTATGGAAAGCTTAAATGCTTCAATAGTCTTAAAGAGAATTCTGCTTATCCGCGAAGTGATGAATACTCAATCTACTCTATCATTATTTGCGATGTAAGATCCAACTGTCCACTATGGTCTTTGAATAGGTACTGCTGTACCTTCTCTCCAAGATATATGTTTTCTGTCTAGGCGGACTAATTGCACGGACTACGGTGGCTTTAGATATTCATTACACATTGGGGTGTCTAAGATTTGGTGGTGAAATCAATTCAGGATAACTGTGTATAGACTACAGAACCTGTCTACACGTTGTTGTCTCCTGAAGCACATTTTAAGGAAATGCCCTGCTTGTTGGTATCTTCATAGTTGTTGTGGAACAGAAAAGCTCTAACTGAAAAGGTAAATTTGTCCATGATGGAAGGCACGGTCTACACGCTGCAAGGATCTAGAGAATAGTATTGCTTATAAGCGCTGTTTTGTTCTGCAATACTTCTTAGGCTTATGAGATGAAATAAGGTGTTGGTGATTAAAGTACATTCCGTGGCCAGTTTTAGACAGGTGTTTTCTAGCTTTAAAAACGAGTGTTTTTTATTCTTATATAGTATGTACCATCTCCACTTATGTAGCTTTATTAATAACTGATGAATTTTCTTTTCTATTTTATTCCAACAAATAGTTAAAATGTTATCACACGAAACTTGAAGTTCAAAATGAATTATTACATTTAACACGCTATGCTAGTTTAATCAACGGAGGGTTTTTCACATGGTTGACAAGATGCTCAATTTGTTTGACTTTCATATTTGGTTTTCTCGAATTTCAAAATATAAATAGGCTTCCACATTTATCACTAACAATACAACATTTTTTTAGAAGTTGGCGATGATAACAAAACTTAATCATTCACGAAGAGAATGGAGTTTGAAATTCATAAGTTTGACGCTAAAGGTACTGGTGTAGGCTATTTCTTTTTAATATAAACCTTCTTAGAGGTATATATATTGTTGACTGGAAGAGAGAAAGTTTGACGCTAAAGGTACTGGTGTAGGCTATTTCTTTTTAATATAAACCTTCTTAGAGGTATATATTGTTGACTGGAAAAGAGGAAGTTTGACGCTAAAGGTACTGGTGTAGGCTATTTCTTTTTAATATAAACCTTCTTAGAGGTATATATTGTTGATTGGAATAGAGGAAGTTTGACGCTAAAGGTACTGGTGTAGGCTATTTCTTTTTAATATAAACCTTCTTTGAGGTATATATATATTGTTGACTGGAATAGAGGAAGTTTGACGCTAAAGGTACTGGTGTAGGCTATTTCTTTTTAATATAAACCTTCTTAGAGGTATATATTGTTGACTGGAAGAGAGGAAGTTTGAAGTAGCATTGTTGGTGTGGTTTAGCATTTGGAACGTTCTCGAAAACATTAGAGCACTTCAAAAAGTACAAAGCGCAAGCAAGTCTAAAATAGATAGTTGGTAATTACTGAATTAGGTTGTTTCTTAATAAGTTGTTCTGGTACTGTTAACTAATTAGTTTGTTAGTTCAGTTTATTAAATATTGGGCTGTATTATCGACGCAGTAACAAAAGATACGTGATACGCTCCGTAGAGTTAAGGAAATGAGCAAGTTTGTTTGTTTTTGAATTTCGCGCAAAGCTACACGAGGGCTATCTGCGCTAGCCGTCCCTAATTTAGCAGTGTAAGACTAGAGGGAAGGCAGCTAGTCATCACCACCCACCGCTAACTCTTGGGCTACTCTTTTACCAACGAATAGTGGGATTGACCGTTACATTATAACGCCTCCACGGCTGAAAGGGTGAGCATGTTTGGTGTGACGGGGATTCGAACTCGCTACCCGTAGATTGCGAGTCGAGCGCCCTAACCACCTGGACATGCCGGTCCAAATGAGCAAGTAAATGAATGACGTTAGGCTTATTACTTGTTGAACGTTAGGTTAGTAGTCCTTGAGTCGAATGGACTTTGTCTTTTTTAGTACCGAAAAATCCAAAACAATCCATCCAACGATAGAAAAAGTTAAACAGTACATAAATACTAATCCACTTTAAAAATTAGCGACGGTTAAACTTAATCATTAAGATCTGCATTTTGAATATTTTCTTTACACACGTGCGACATAATAATTATGAAATACTGGTGTATATTACTAAACACAGTAACATCGACAGTGTCCCTTGAGCTAGAAATATGAACGAATTGACTCGTATTTCCAGAATATATATATAAATTTATCTGAATGAATCGTGGATAACAAGTACAACAATATATTTGAAATCCTACATGTGATATTTCCACTAGTTACAGTATGGTGCTGAGAACCCTCTCCCACTTTTTCTACCCATCTAGGAAAGAAGATGATTATCAAATTATTCCTTGTTTACGTTCTATCCATAAAGTATGTGAATTCAGATGGAGGTATCCCACATTCAACAGGAAAAAAACTGTATTTTTGTAACAAACTAGGAATACAACAGGATATCTTGCATTCAAGTATAAATATTAGCCGAATCTAGTGCCATCTCTGGTTATTAAGTTGTCTGATAAAAAAGAAAATAAGTTCAAGTTAATTTTTAATTAAGGAAAAATTAAAGATTTATTGTTAAACAACTACATATATTTGTATTAGAAGGAAATCAGACTCCCAGTTCAAACATCAAAGAGTGTTAAACACCGCAATGACACCCCTGAGCTCGGTAGAAGACTGAAGAAACTTGTGGTATAAACTAAAGTAAATCAATGTGAAATTTGAGAACAGATGCTCGGGAAGCAGGATTGAAAAGAGACGGACAAACACTAATGAAGTTACAAGTCGCCTGACGCTCGTGCGTTACGATGGCGGGAAAGACTAGTCCTCTAGTGAAAGCGTGAAAACTCAAGGAATAACTCGCAAGGGATGAAGAAGAAGAAGAAAATGATTAAGTACATAACTCTTTATTTACTGAAAGCGTGTTGTACATCAAAATTAACGTTAAATAAGAACAAATAATTAGCATACCTGTCATAACATTTAACCGTTAAATTGGTTTCTACTGTTGAGAAACAGAAAATTTTATTTATTTGGAATACAGTCTCTTTATAAAATTAAAATAATGTATTATTTTACGTTCTGCAACACAATTACAAAGCTGTATTGTTTGCCAATTGTGAATTAATTATACAAAGACCATATCTATAAAATAACTGCCCCCCCACGAGTTTCGATACCCGTGGTGGGCATAACACAGATAACCCTACAAACAAACAAAACTAAGATAATCACCAGTTGGTACAGAGGTAAGTATGCCAACTTATAACGCTAAAAATTCGGGTTTGATCTCTCTCAGTGGGGATAGCACGAGCCGTTTTGTTGTCAAAGGCCAAGAAAACAAAGAAAATACAAAATAGTAAAGTCAAAATATGATTTCACGTTGTGTTACACTTTCGACAAGCTGCGAGACGGACGAACAGTGAATTGATTATTCAAGAGCTTAAACAAATTCATAATTTTCCTCCTGGCAGACTACCGCGTGACATGTCAGACTTAACAGAGTTAAACTAGTTTTTACCACTACACAGGAACATCCGTTCAGACTACCGCGTGACATGTCAGACGTAACAGACTTAAACCGGTTTCTACCACTAAACAGGAACATCCGTCCAGACTACCGCGTGACATGTCAGACCTAACAGACTTAAACTAGTTTTTACCACTACACAGGAACATCCGTTCAGACTACCGCGTGACATGTCAGACTTAACAGAGTTAAACCGGTTTCTACCACTACACAGGGACATCCGTTTTTTAATAAAGTATTAATTAATGTTGGAATTTGAGGATAATATATTAACAATTCTAGTTCAGCTTAGAACAGCTCTCGGCATGATGTATGGAAAATAATGCTTATTTAGATATTTTGTTGCATGGTAGATCTGTATATGTCTAAATGGTTTACAAAGGCTAATACTCTCTATGCAAGTCACTAAACTCCTGGGTATATAGATGACATTGTGTTTGTTATTACATCAATTAGTATTTATTGTTATATGTCTTCACCTAGACCAGAATTATAGATACTTTCCATATGCTTTGTCCTTTCTTCCACCATACACATAGGTACGTAATGGTAGGTTATAAACATATTGTGCTCTTTAATGAAGATGGTGGCACTCTAAAGTTATTGGTTTACCCTCTAACAACGTTAAAATGTCTTGAATAAAACCGTCTCGTCGAGTTGGCCTCATCGCCAATTCGTGATGTTTGTATCAGAGCTTAAAGGAATTAAACAATAACTTCAAACCTAGTGCTAGGTTTCTCGTATCTACCAAATGGTGGACTTATTTACACATCATGATAATGAGCTAAAGAAACCATGTAATTTTTCTCTTAACCTTTTTTAAGAAACGTTTAATATAATAAGACTTATAAAAAGTTTCTTCCCCTAATGCCACATGATGCAGAATGAGTTATAAAAATGTATTATGAAGTCTTGGTTCTTAATCCATAAACAAAAAAAAGAAAGAAATCGGTATATGAATTTCCGTTTACAGCTGATTTTCTTTTAACGTAACGTCTAGAAGTTTCAGATCCTATGGTTTCACTCTTTTGTCGATTGAGAAATTAATGTGTATTTCAATAAACAAATATGCTTATTAAGAAAAACGTGATGCAATTTTTGTTACAGGAAGATCTCGTATAAGAAATATCTTATTCGTCTTAATGAATGTAACGTTTGTTGCCTTATTCTCACTAATAAAAGTACAACGAGGTACTGCATGAGTTTAGAAGAAAAGTATTGGTACTCTAAATTAATCCCTTGGCGTTTTAGCAGGGCGCGGTACCTGCATTATTTATGGACGTTTTTCTAGGGTCGTGGATGAAGGGCTTAATTTGTCTTCATTTCAGCCATTACAATTGATAAGCCGTCTACGTATTCAAGAGGAATAAGCATCATATATTAATATAATTTATATTATTATTTTCAACTGAGTAGCACTATATTGTACATATTGGCTAAACGGCTAAGTGGGAGATCGCTACAATTCAGGCATGGCTGCCATTAATTTAGAACTGCTAACGAAAGAAAAGGAAACCACTCAGTAACACGGCGCACAAGTCCATCTTGTACAGATGATATTATGATAAGCTTTGATGTATTCAATAAAGTACCAACATATTAACAGCTTCAAAATAATAGAACTTCCAAGTAACGCATCTAACTTGTAACCTGTGCGATAACGGAACTCGCAAATTACAACAAGAACAAGAAACCAATACATAAAATATTTCGAAGATTAAGTCCTCAATTCAGCCACTTTAAGCCTTAGGATTTGGCTCGCATATGTTAAAGATATATGTTCGTAATTAAGTCCATATACTACAGATAATATTCCAGAATTCATGAACAACTTGAACACACAATATTCCGTGATATAGTTCACAATAAAATAGAAAACAACAACAAAACATAACAAGTTTCCATTACTAGAAGTGATGGTTACAAAGACATAAGATGGTTACCAAGATACTAAATGGTTACCAAGATACATAACTCATATACCACAGAAGTTTACAAACAACCCACAGACTCTGGTAAATACATATCAAATTACTGCAAAGATGTAAAAACAGTGCTATAGAGTGTACATTTTCAAGAATGAACAAATTTGTGATACCGAAGATGCTAAGAAAAAAGCATAAGAAACATCATTACAAGTTTCCTTAACAATGGCTAAACGTAATACTTGATAAAAAAAAATAAACATCAAGAATAAACAGAAATAAAATTATCGAAACACAGCCATGTTTCTTATACTTTTACTAATAACATACAACGCATATGTAAGGAGCATAAACCTTAACAGTATTCAGAATCCATAACACAATACAGTTGCAGTTGTTTTACACCAAACCAAAGTATAAACGTAATTTACATCCTTTGTAGACTCAAATAAATTGATGAAACTAAAAGACCATCAAAAATTAACATTCAGGAGCATAATAGAGATACAAGACTCTATGTTATCGATATATCTCCAATAACCTATCATGTTAAAATAGAAAAAGACCATGCAAGAAATGGAATTATACGAAAATTATGGGATGTGCACTACACATTGAAAAAAGAGAGCATACAAAAGCCTTATAGGTCCATCTTACTGATAACATACCCATTAAACGTAGCACACAAGTCCTTCTACATCCACCTCAATGATAACATACCCATTCAACCAAGCACACAAATCCCTCTACATCCATCCTAGTGATAACATACCCATTCAACCAAGCACACAAATCCCTCTACATCCACCCCACTGATAACATACCAGTTCAACCAAGTACACAAATCACTCTATATCCACCTCAATGATAACATACCCATTCAACCTATCACACAAGTCCTTCTACATCCACCCCACTGATAACATACCAGTTCAACCAAGCACACAAATCACTCTATATCCACCTCAATGATAACATACCCATTCAACGTATCACACAAGTCCTTCTACATCCACCCCACTGATAACATACCAGTTCAACCAAGCACACAAATCACTCTACATCCACCGCACTGATAACATACCCATTCAACCTATCACACAAGTCCTTCTACATCCCCCTCAATGATAACATACCCATTAAACGTAGCACACAAGTCCTTCTACATCCCCCTCAATGATAACATACCCATTAAACGTAGCCACAAGTCCTTCTATATCCATCCTACTGATAACATACCCATTCAACCAAGCACACAAATCCCTCTACATCCACCCCACTGATAACATACCCATTCAACCAAGCACACAAATCCCTCTACATCAACCCCACTGATAACATACCCATTCAACCTAGCACACAAATCCCTCTACATCCACCCCACTGATAACATACCCATTCAACCTAGCACACAAATCCCTCTACATCCACCCCACTGATAACATAC
>NW_013672974.1:10130-12215 GCF_000517525.1 Limulus polyphemus | reverse complement strand
TATAAATCAACATAAATATCAAGTTATATTACACCTTTCCTTAGTTGAAGGGTGCAAATAAAAAAAAACTGATATTTTCTTATAATACTTAATATTAAACTATTTGTTTGTTGTTAAGCGCAATAGGCGATTTATGCTTTGCCAACCACGGGTATCAATACTCGATTTCTACAGGTATAAGATACAGGGTTTGCGCTGTGCCATTAGAGACTTTCTGACTGAACTTACCACGAACGAAATAACTTACCAGTACTGAACTGCTTATACATTTTTTGTAGAAATTGACATTCCCCCCCCCCTTCCAAGAAACAAATTGTGATTCTATATTCATGCTGTTGTCACTTCATAAAAATAATATATTCGAGAGAGATGTCTTGTACACTTTATCTACGGTTGGTAGAAAGAGCGGCAATCATTGTCTTATTTTACTTTTTTCTCTATATTTTCTTTACATGTAACAAGTGACAATCTTCAATATGCCGGAGCTGCACTGAGAAAATTGCTTTACTGACTTGTAATGGAACAGCTTTCTTTTCCTATCTCTATTACCTTTGTTGCTTTTCTAAAGCCATTTCTACAAGTCTTTCGGCAGCACAATGAACACAGCTACAATGAGAAGGAGTAAAGTTGGAATAATAGCGATGTCTTCTTCGTCTGCGGTTCTTATCGTAGATTGTTATAACCTTTCTCATCCAGCATTCATAAGTGCTGGATTTGTTTTCCATGGGTTATTTTGCATTAGGTCCAAAGCTTGTTTCTCCCATTATCATACTTTATTTACATTCATAGACATAATTATACGTTAATTACCATTAGTACAGCCCCCCAGTGGCACAGCGGTATGTCTGCGGAATTACAACGCTAGAATCCGTGTTTCGATACCCGTGGTGGGCAGAGCCCAGATAGCCCTTGTGTAGCTTTGTGCATAATTAAAAACAATCAATCAACCATTAGTACACGTTTTTCAACGTTATTACTTTAAGAAATAACAGCCATTTTACCAGTGCTATTTTCTTCTTGTACAATAGAAAATAGTATCTTTATTTCTTAAGACAACACTATCTAATTATCGAATTCAAGATGGCGACGTTTAAATGATTGGAAAAAGAGGGATATATTTCCATTCTACACCATTTCCTGTTTGTGGCAAAAACATTTAAACAAAATGTATTATTTTGACACATTTAGCTTCTTATTCACCAGCTTACTTTAATTTTTTGTTTTGAACATGCTAATTAATTATCTTTGCGTTTTAATTATGATACTCTAATTTACACAACGACAAGGGAGCTTTGATATAGTTACTTTGTTATTTATACGCATTCACTACACCCCAAAGTTATTTTAAACATATATTACATACAGTGAAAGGTCTTAAGATGCTTGATTAACCTATTTTATAAATAATATAACATGCTAATAAAAACACGTTTATGGATCATATGGACACTCAATATATGAACTCATCTCTTTTCTAATAAATATCGGCTCAATTTCACAATAAAAGCTACTGGGCATTAATGCTTATTTACAAAGTTCAAATATAAATCGAAACAGTTTATTTACATCTAATATATCTTGTTCGCTGTCGCTGCTTGATTGTTCATTCATATAAAAAATCACATGTGTTTGGATGCCTTGAGTTTTAAATGACATGCTAATATCAAGAGAAACAGTTTCGTCATTTTTTGCTGTTCGCTTGCACACGTGTCCGACGATACAAATTAAACAATCTAACGTGTTTTAAATGAATATCTATCACACATTTTTCTTATGTTGTGTAACGACTAATAAATGAATCATGCAAGGTGTAAAGATAACGAAAACACATTTAAGCAGGACAGCTTCAATGGAATTTATTTAGTTGTATCTTTTACTAAGACGTATATGATACGTTATAGATCAAAAGATTGGAAATACGGAATGTGTATTTATATTCAACTTATTATCTTATTGTATGTAGCTGCAAGCACACAAGGGGTTCTAAGCAGATCACTGCGAGTTATTTACAGTATGAACTGAAGAACAAGACACGTAATTTTCAATTAATGTGAGTCTGAATACATAACATAAACAAGTTTGGCG
>NW_013672974.1:8339-9793 GCF_000517525.1 Limulus polyphemus | reverse complement strand
AAAGGACAACCTATGGCCTTCACAAAAGTTGACGACTGTACATGTTTCGACATTACACCGTCATCCTCAGGTAACGTCGAAACATATAGAGTCGTCAACTTTTGAAGGGCATAGATAGGCCTAAATAAAATGTTTTTAATTGTTTATCACTTTAACGTTGAATAGTATGTATGATTTTATATATGTGTTATTACAACTTATATCGTTCTGTATATTCTAAACATTATTTGGTTGTGTGTTGTTGTTTTTTTTATCAATCCATCATCGACAGAACACTGGGCGTTAAATATTAGTAAAAGTCAATTCGGACGAAATAAGCACACATTTTCACTTGTACTAGGCTAAGTAAAAATGAAATATTTCTTAAAGTAACTTATCTTGATGTAATATCTTAAAAAGCTGAATCTGAAGTTGGTCTTAGGTGGACAACTATGATAGGCATGAAAGCCTATCGAGTAAAGCACTTCTTTATTATACTCTTGATGAAGTCATCAACGTTTATTTATATAACTTATCTTCATGCAATGAGATATTTCTCAAAGTAACTAATCTAGATGTAATGTCTTAAAAAGCTGAATCTGAAGTTGTTCTCGGGTGGATAACAAAACAGCCATGAAAGCCTGTAATGAAAGTAATGCACTTCTTTATTATACTCTTATTCTTTTCTATAATGGAACATTAGAATAGTTCAGATTAACAATAAAAATCAGCAACGGCACTGAAGTCAACGGCTAGTGTTTGTGTGTTCGGTAAGTTATATTATTTCATTTTTTTATTGTTACTTTCACTATTGGTATTGGTTAGAATGCTTAAGGTATCTAATTTTATTTCATATTATTATACCTTTTATTATTGAGATTTTTTTTCTATTGTTAGCTTAATACACGAATTTAAGACTAGCCTCGATCTCCTAAGATGGACGAACGCATGGTTCATTATTGGGATTATGGCCGAAAATATCCTTAATAGCGATGGTACACAAATGAATAAACTACGCTTTCTAAGCTTTATCACTAAGAACGTAAACAAGTTCTAATTAATCAGATATACTCATTACCCGGTTAAATTTTAGTTTCGCTCTAAGTAGATACCTTGTTATGATTGGAAGGAAGCTAATATTAATGCATAAAGGCTAGATTAAATTGACCTAAAGTATTGTTATTGTGATATGCTACAAACGTTGTTAAATCTTATTTGTAAATTTTTGTTTAAGTATTAAGACTCCCTTAATTTAAGATATATATATATATAATGTAACCTGATAGAATTTCTGGCCTGTCATGGTCTGGTGGTTAGAAAATCGAATCGCAATCTGCGGGTTCGAATCTCATTTACTGAACATGCTCCCCCTTTCAGTCGTGGGGGCATTATAAACTGTTGGTCAACCCCACTATTCGTTGGAAAAAGAGTAGCCCAAAGGGTTGGAGATGGGTGGTGATATAGAAATGGCTCAT
>NW_013672974.1:0-7180 GCF_000517525.1 Limulus polyphemus | reverse complement strand
AAAAAAAAAAAAAAAAACTTTCAAGAATCAAAAGTTGTTCATGAAAATTTCATCCATTGTAGACAAAAAGAATCCTTGTTGCCAGAGGTTTTAATTTCACATTGTTTATCTAAATCATACCACTCAATCTTTGCCGCTTCGGATATCGTGGTGCAGCTGATGTTTGGTGTGCTGTTAACAGAAAACTGATTCCGTTTCAGATGTTTACGCAAAGGTGTTTGACAGGAAATTGATGACAAATGATTACACCTAAGGCAGACTGTCAGTTTCCATTGTTATCGCTCTAGAGATATTTGAAAAATCGTTTTAAGTAAACCAGTTTGAAAAACACTCTCTCCAAATAGTGCTTTAGAGCCAGAAAACTAGATATTCTTAAAAAATATAAACATAATTTTTAATAAAAACTTGAAAATCTCTATATTAACCTAATAACAGTTATATATACTTATTTTGTTTTGTTTTTTGTTTTGGAATTTCGCGCAAAGCTACACGAGGGCTATCTGCGCTAGCCGTCCCTAATTTAGCAGTGTAAGACTAGAGGGAAGGCAGCTAGTCATCACCACCCACCGCCAACTCTTGGGCTACTCTTTTACCAACGAATAGTGGGATTAATCGTCACATTATAACGCCCCCACGGCTGAAAGGGCGAGCATGTTTGGTGAGATGCGGATTCGAACCCGCGACCCTCAGATTGTGAGTCGAGCGCCTTACCCAACTGGCCATGCCGGGCTACTTATTTTGAGTTTATCTGTTGTTTTTTTTTACTCATTTCCATCAACCACTAATGGCCCGGCATGGCCAGGTGGTTAAGAAGCTCGACTCGCAATCTGCGTGTCGCGGGTTCGAATCCCCGTCCCACCAAACATGCTCGTCCTTTCAGCCGTGGGGGCGTTATAATGTGTCGGTCAATCCCACTATTCGTTGGCAAAATAGTAGCTCAAGAGTTGGCGGTGGGTGGTCTTACACTGCTAAATTAGGGACGGCTAGTGCAGATAGCCTTCATGTAGCTTTGCGAAAAATTTAAAACAAACCCAATCCTGACAGACTGCTATGCTTGTCTTTACGATTTTGTTGTGATGTATATGGTGTTTGTGTAGATATTTCTGGAACATTGCATCTTTTCATGTCTCTGGTTCCAGTCTTCTACACAGTTTAATTTTATTGAAGCGAATGAAGAAATGCGTGGACTGGAGAAGCTATATTTGCTTGTCTGGGTTGATAGTCGTCATACTTGTGTCATCCCTTAGTTTTTCCAGGTAACGTTTAATCCTGTTTTATCAACTCTTACTCGTATGACAAAGACATGATATTCTAATTCAAGCAATCAGAATTTATAAAATTCGACATATATAAATATTATAATATTTGCTGTACATTAACAGACCCTAGCTAGACATGCTTGCATTGGTTATTATTTTTCCTCGAAATAGTTTTTGAAATTCTAGCTAAAATCAAACACGTTAACGTGTATAGTTAGAATCAGAAAAACGATATAAACATGGAAATATATTTGTTAATTTTCTTGGTATATGTGAGAATAGTCAATAGAAGGTACTACTGTCATTCATACAAGGCTAATAATAATAATACTTAATGTACTCTTTACAAGGGTATTTATATTGATAAGAACATAAACTCGGATAGACGCAGTGACAGTAAAACAGTATTCATGTGAGAGAGAAATAAACATGTATACACAAGATATATACTTTTTTATCTAGTATGTTTGGTTTCTAAATAAAGAGTGTTAACTAACTGTTATAAGAGTATCTTCAGTAATGATAGCAACTGATGTATATGTCTTTTGGAAGAGAAAAGAAAACATGTAACTTTTTCCATATCTTGCTATTGTGGGATTCATCATCTTGTGCTGAATTCGTCAGGCAGAGATGAAGAAAGGTGAAAAATAGTCTTTATTCAACCCTGAAATTATGGATTAAACCATTTGGTAAACAAGTCCAATGAGAATTGAAGGCTCAAGGATAAATACACACACACACACACATATATATATATATAAATCCATTACAGTATGAGAAAATTTAAAGCTGTAAACAATGTAATTACAACAACGTTATAGTGCCATATATGTATTATTGAGAAAGTTTAAAGCTGTAAACAATGTAATTACAACAACGTTATAGTGCCATGTTGTAATTACATTGTTTACAGCTTTAAACTTTCTAAATAATAAATATATGACACGATAACGTTATTGTAATTACATTGTTTACAGCTTTAAACTTTCTCAATAATACATATATGACACGATAACGTTGTTGTAATTACATTGTTTACAACTTTAAACTTTCTCAATATTACATACATGACACTATAACGTTATTGTAATTACATTGTTTACAGCTTTAAACTTTCTCAATAATACATACATGACACTATAACGTTTTTGTAATTACATTGTTTACAGCTTTAAACTTTCTCAATAATACATACATGACATTATAACGTTGTTGTAATTACATTGATTACAGCTTTAAACTTTCTCAATAATACATACATGACACTATAACGTTTTTGTAATTACATTGTTTACAGCTTTAAACTTTCTCAATAATACATAGAACGTTATGGTTTCATATATGTATTATTGAGAAAGTTTAAAGCTGTAAACAATGTAATTACAAAAACGTTATAGTGTCATGTATGTATTATTGAGAAAGTTTAAAGCTGTAATCAATGTAATTACAACAACGTTATAATGTCATGTATGCATTATTGAGAAAGTTTAAAGCTGTAAACAATGTAATTACAAAAACGTTATAGTGTCATATATGTATTATTGAGAAAGTTTAAAACTGTAAACAATGTAATTACAAAAACGTTCTAGTGTCATGTATGTATTATTGAGAAAGTTTAAAGCTGTAAAAAATGTAATTACAACAACGTTATAATGTCATGTATGTGTTATTGAGAAAGTTTAAAGCTGTAAACAATGTAATTAGAAAAACGTTCTAGTGTCATGTATGTATTATTGAGAAAGTTTAAAGCTGTAAACAATGTAATTACAACAACGTTCTAGTGTCATGTATGTATTATTGAGAAAGTTTAAAGCTGTAAACAATGTAATTACAAGAACGTTATAGTGTCATTTATGTATTATTGAGAAAGTTTAAAGCTGTAAACAATGTAATTACAACAACGTTCTAGTGTCATGTATGTATTATTGAGAAAGTTTAAAGCTGTAAACAATGTAATTACAACAACGTTATAATGTCATGTATGTATTATTGAGAAAGTTTAAAGATGTAAACAATGTAATTACAAGAACGTTATAGTGTCATGTTTTTATTGTTGAGAAAGTTTTAAATTGGAGATAGTGGAGTTCCGGCGATGTTATAACTTCACGTATTTATTGTTCAAAACGTTATTATGTATATAATGTTTATTTATCGTTCAAACGCTTAATCATTGTATGTTCTTTTTTTCTGGTACAGAGCCAACCTATAAAAAAATATAAAGCTACTTGTAACATACCATCGTGCTGTTAAATGCACATGTTGTACTCTGCACAGCATCCTTATAATGTATGTAATTAGCTGATTTCTTTTCGTTGATACATTTTCGGATGTAATAAGTGGTTCTTCGGTTTTTCTAGCGATTAAGCAGTGTATACGTTCACGCATATATTGTATTAGACATAAAATGGATCATCCGGGGCCAAGCATAGCCTACCGTGATATTATATAGATAAAATCCGTTTAGGTTTCTACTGGATTAGAGAACTTATAGGTTATTGATAACTCGTGACGAAGCTATAATAGCGATATAATTAATTATACTTTTCATACGACTTTAGTATCGGGTTTATTATATTTTAACGCTACACTATTTATTCAATCACCTAGGATTTTTGATGAAGGAGATAAAGTGTGTATATAGTAGTATTTCATCAACACTATGTCCGTCATATCCATTGCCAACGACGCGTTTCGCTCAACACAGAGCTCCCCAGACCGGTTGAAACACAACAAACAACAACAACTGGTATGGTGTGAAAGACCTTTCTAAAGTGGCGATACAGCTATAGTTGTCATAAGATATTAGTATTAGGTCTACTACACTTTAACATTACAATATTTATTCACTCCATTTCTTTTCAATAAGATTAGCATATATATAATAGTGTTTCAACCACACTTTGTCCGCTACATCCGTAGACATCGAAGTGCTCATTCAACATAAAGCTTGTCAAGTCGGACATAGATATAGCATAGATGAAGTAATAGTTTAATAAAAATAACATTTAGGGTCTATTTGTATACGCCTCTAATTTTGAATTAAGAGTAATAGAGATTAATAATCAGCTATAGTTTACGTGATTTTTATCACAAGTTATAATAAAATTCTTCTTCCAGCTTTCGGCGTTTAAATCGTTCTAATCTTATTCCGTATATAGTTTTGTCTAAGGATAAGTTTCTGTCTGGAGTATTGTATGTCAACCTTATGAGAATATTATACTCTATACATTTTATTAATACTTTGGTGAACTTATCTATGTTCTCATCTTAGTTCCACCATGCGTGTATTTGATGAAATAGTTGGAGATCGTGATTTGGGGTTAACCATAAATAATGATTAGGAAATTATTATTATCGATAACCCTTTGCAGAAGTTAAACTTTCAAATAGGAAACTAAATTCACAGATAAAGAACACAAATGAATTAAGTTAAAATCAAAAAACAATAACAACAGTTTGTATTTCCCTGCCCTCCCCAAGTGACTAACGTTTTTCTTAAGTCACTAATTATACTGCATATATTAACCTGCAATATTTCTCTAGGGAATGTGTCTTTCAGATATCTGTTCTTCCCATTGATTAAATATAATTAAACATAACTAGGGCAAATGTAGGAAGTATACCCTTATTTCTGTACCTAATATTGATACAAATGTAGGAAGTATACCCTTATTTCTGTACCTAATATTTATACAAGTGTAGAAAGTATACCCTTATTTCCGTACCTAATATTGATACAAATGTAGGAAGTATACCCTTATTTCTGTACCTAATATTCATACAAGTGTAGAAAGTATACCCTTATTTCCGTACCTAATATTGATACAAATGTAGGAAGTATACCTTATTTCTGTACCTAATATTCATACAAATGTAGGAAGTATACCATTATTTCTGTACCTAATATTCATACAAATGTAGGAAGCATACCCTTATTTCTGTACCTAATATTGATACAAAAGTAGGAAGTATACCTTATTTCTGTACCTAATATTGATACAATTGTAGGAAGTATACCTTATTTCTGTACCTAATATTGATACAAATGTAGGAAGTATACCCTTATTTCCGTACCTAATATTGATACAAATGTAGGAATACAGAAATAAGGGTATACCCTAATATTCATACAAATGTAGGAAGTATACTCTTATTTCTGTACCTAATATTGATACAAATGTAGGAAGTATACCTTATTTGTGTACCTAATATTGATACAAATGTAGGAAGTATACCCTTATTTCTGTACCTAATATTCATACAAATGTAGGAAGTATACCCTTATTTCTGTACCTAATATTGATACAAATGTAGGAAGCATACCCTTATTTCTGTACCTAATATTGATACAAATGTAGGAAGTATATCCTTATTTCCGTACCCAATATTGATACAAATGTAGGAAGTATACCCTTATTTCTGTACCTAATATTGATACAAATGTAGGAAGTATATCCTTATTTCCGTACCCAATATTGATACAAATGTAGGAAGTATACCTTTATTTCTGTACCTAATATTGATACAAATGTAGGAAGTATACCTTATTTCTGTACCTAATATTCATACAAATGTAGGAAGTATACCCTTATTTCTGTACCTAATATTGATACAAATGTAGGAAGTATACCTTATTTCTGTACCTAATACTGATACAAATGTAGGAAGTATATCCTTATTTCTGTACCTAATATAGATACAAATGTAGGAAGTATACCTTATTTCTGTACCTAATATTGATACAAATGTAGGAAGTATACCTTATTTCTGTACCTAATACTGATACAAATGTAGGAAGTATATCCTTATTTCTGTACCTAGTATTGATACAAATGTAGGAAGTGTACACTTATTTCTGTACCTAATATTGATTTTTTCTGAACTTTTTCTCCTGAGAGGATGGGAACTTGAAATTATACTTTCGAACATAATATATATATATATATATAGAGAGAGAGGATACTTTCATCCACACACTTGATATTATCATACAAATTAAGAGCCGAGTCAACATTATAAAGAAAAAATAAGATATACTTTTAACATCGATAACATTTCAGAACAACGGTCAGCTTTTAAAACAACGCTAATTGGTGATATCATTAATGGCGTGTATTTTGCTAAGATATATCATATTTTTGTCTTAAAAAAAGCTTATTTGTTTTGGTTTAGGTTCGTGGTATCAACGTTTCACCGTTACGACTTCATCAGAATACGTTCATCGCATTTTACCTAAGCCTATCTTAGAACTACTGTTCTTAATTAAGCCTGTAAAATACCCTGTGTATTGCTGTACATTAAACAATGGTAAATGATACGTGACAAGAGTATTCTTGAATCTGACATAATATCAGATATTCAGAGTTAAAATATGTTTCTTAGTTTAATGTACTTCATTGTAAATTCTGAAAGTCAGTCTGGTGTATGCAAATTAAAGGTGTTGCTATTTTTCAATGTCATCTACGGATGTTTATTTTCAAAATGTTCACAAGGTGTGGACTTGTACTAAATATTATAAAACACACACATAATGATCTCGAATGATGCTTTGGTGTAGTTTTTTGTATCGTAAAGAATTCCTTGCATTTTCGTTCTAAGAAAGTTATTGTGTGTGTTTGAGTATATCTACGGAAATATCTTTTTTTTTTTTTCTTGGTGGGTATTCCTTCATTTCGCACTTAATATTCACTTAAACACTGGAAGTAGTACAACATTGATGAATGGCCTTCACATGTTCTGATATTCTCAAGTGCAATTTTTGCCCGGTTTCTTCTACGTAAAATGTGCTATATTATTTACGTGATATATTCACTTAAACCACTGGAAGTAGTACAACATTGATGAATGGCCTTCACATGTTCTGATATTCTCAAGTGCAATTTTTGCCCGGTTTCTTCTACGTAAAATGTGCTATGTTATTT
>NW_013672973.1:30896-43405 GCF_000517525.1 Limulus polyphemus | reverse complement strand
TTGAGTTATGTTGTTTGACGATGAATTAGTATGGATACATTGTTATACCCCATGTCGATATGGAGCATGTTGTTACTTATTTCCTATAAGTTATTATATTCGATTAGTGCGGCTCTTTTAAAAAACACATTAACCGCACAAATCGAGGGATTTCTGTACTTCACCACTTACTTACACAGAAATGGATGAATCATAACCATATTTGGTATGGAGCTTCCCTGCATTCCAACAATAGTTTTAATATCATGTCGCTTAGCAACAAAAGTATAACTTGATATTGTTGTTGTATAAAAAGACAAATAGAGTTAAAACGACGTAAATACCAAAATTAAATAATAGGTTGAACAATCGCCAAGTTTTATATATTTTTATTTAAAGAAGGATAACGTTTCGAGCTACTGCTCTTTGTTAGATCGTACAGTTTACAACAAAGGCGAATGCGCAAAATTCAAAGAACTTGCGTGCGTAGTATTTGGATGTGGACAAAATTTAACATACTGTGAATAATGTAACAAGGGTTCTTTCCTAGAATTCAGTAACAATGAAAACAAAATAACAATTCCAGGAGCGATGAAGAGGTCAACGCTGAACCTGGCCCTTCCTGGTCTAAAACATGGACCGAATCCCGATGAAAAAGAAAGATGACTGGAATATTGGGTTACATACGTAACAGAATTGTGAAAATTATTATGTTTATATCAAGAGCTTTTTATACGTTATGCTTAGGATATGACGCCCTCCAATGGCACAGCGGTTAAGTCTTCGGGCTTATAATGATAAAACAGAGTTTCGATACCCATGGCGGGCACCGCACAGATAGCCTATTGAGTAGCTTTGTGTTTAATAACAATAGGATGCGACACAAGAAATTAATGACAAGTTCAGATAAGTCAACGAGTTGAATAGTCATATGTTATATAGGATTGCTGTCCAGAAAAAGGGCAACCAGTAAACAACGCTAGCCGCCTACATAGCTACTCTTAACCAAATACTTAAATTGACTGCCACTTATATAATGTGCTCACAACTGAACGACATACTGTAATTCGAAACTTGGACCTTTCTATACGAACCTCTGTGCAGTAATCTTGGCTTGTTTACTCTACCACAGTATATTGTAAATATCTGCCATAGAGATTTTTGTTTCAACAAAATGTATAATGACTTACGTGTGAGTTACATTAACTAAGTTTATAATAAATTTCGTTTTTACATTTATTTGATATTGGTATTAACAATAATGGTAACGGTAGAAAAAGATAAAGGGTCGGCAGTAAATTTTACTGCAATATAAAAAAGTGGATGACAGAAATATTTTAACTACTTTTTTGTCTGTGTGCTAAAAACTTTTCATAAATCTTTGGTGAAAGTTTTATAGGCGGTAGAAATATTAAAGTAGTAATATAGATCCATCATTATTTAGTTTAGATGAACATTTGATATAAAATTCGATCAGTCAATATTCTTGTTTTAGCTAAGAAACTTAGATGATTGTGTTTATCTGCAAATAATATTTGGATTATTCAGTTTACTCCTGACATAAGTTTGATTTTATACTTAAAGATGTTTGAAGATTATTAGGAATTTCTGATCATCAGCGGGCTAACTATGCAAATAATAACTGCAAGTTATTTATAAAACTACACATTTGTAGTCAAGGATTTTTGTGAAGCTAATTAACATAGATATTATTATAAACAGGTCAACGTCCATTTAGAGATATATGATAAAGCTAAGAAGATTAGTAAAAGATGGCAGAACTCGATAGAAGACAATAATAAATCTCTTAATTATTCAACCAATGGATGAAATGGCTATGTCATCTAGGACCCGAAAACTAATTCTTAACTGTAACAACTCGGAAGTCCCACCACCAGCGTAACAAGACAATATCAAGCTTTATCATGCTTACTTTCTCAGCTCATACACCATTATCATTTTCAGCAGCCAGCTACACAACCACAATCTGTGTGTCATTCATACATACCAAATTCACGCTTCTCGGTTTAATTATAAGAAAGGTCCACAAATTGAATTTAGAGAGTTACCGAGTGTTAAGCTGAAGAAAGTGCCAGATGAATGTAGAGGTGATTTGAAGTACGAGAAAAACAAAAATTATATAGATTGTCAGCTAACGTATAATTATATAGATTGTCAGCTAACGTATATTTATATAGATTGTCAGCTAACGTATAACTATATAGATTGTCAGCTAACGTATAATTATATAGATTGTCAGCTAACGTACAATTATATAGATTGTCAGCTAACGTATAACTATATAGATTGTCAGCTAACGTATAACTATGTAGATTGTCAGCTAACGTATAATTATATAGACTATAAGCTAACATATAATTATATAGATTGTCAGCTGACGTATAATTATATAGATTGTCAGCTAACATAATTATATAGACTATAAGCTAACGTATAATTATATAGATTGTCAGCTAACATATAATTATATAGACTATAAGCTAACGTATAATTATATAGATTGTCAGCTAACGTATAATTATATAGATTGTCAGCTAACATATAATTATATTGATTGTCAGCTAACATATAATTATATAGACTATAAGCTAACATATAATTATATAGACTATAAGCTAACATATATTTATATAGACTATAAGCTAACATAACCACATCTGAATCCCAACTCTTTTTCACCTGTAGAACAACTTAAGTCCTGGTTACCAACTCATGATAAACAAGACTCAGAATTAGAAGAATGTCAGCTAATTTCAAGACCCATCAGAGGAGAAAAGACAAGTTCAGATTTCATCCCGTAATAATATGTAACTAGCGTAATGTGTGGATGTGGTTAATAACACACGATTTTTATCGTTGTTGTTTTCAGAAATGTCTAAATATAATCGTCATAATTCAGTTACAGAAATTTCCAACTGTTAATTAGGCATACGTTTAAAACTGTGCACTCTAACTTGTAAATAAGTGATTGGTGAAAAAATTTAAATAAAACATCTCCTCCAAAATAATAATGTTTAATTATTGTGTGAAATATTTAAAGTTTGTTTAGCTCAAAGCCATACAATGGACTACTTACACTCTGTCCATCTCGGGAAATTGAACTCTAGATTTTTGGTTTATGTACCTGTAAAATTACCATTGTCCCAACGGGGTGAACGACATGAAATGTTTAATGCCTAATGTTTATTATTATTTTATCCCCTAGTTAAAGTGAATATCAAGCTGGTGGTTTAATAAGGAAAAATAAATTCTTGTTTATATCCTTGTAAAATTGTAAAAGTAATTATAACTCTGTACATATAAAATTATTGTGATTTTTTTCTATTTAACTTAGATATAAAATTTACAGTACTCGTTTATATTAAGAATTTACTCTCACACAGAATCGATCATCAAATTGATGAGCTTGTTTCCTTTTAAAAAGACATTTCACAATATTACATTCTGGGAATAATAAATGAAAAACAGTCTTTTATTATCCTCAACAACTGTGTTGTAAAAATATCTTTAACTGAACAGTTAAATTGTTGGAAGTAAAATAGAAAACTAAATTATTCTTGGTATATGGAACTTTCAAAATAGCTCTTCTTAATTGTTAACTCTTAACTTTTTAAATGTTCATTATGGCAGCTTGATTATGTGTCTAAAACAAAATAATTGAACAGATCAAACATGTACATAAATTATTTAAAGACTTCTTCCTTGGTATGTAGAATCATTCCAAAACCATTATCCGTGTGTAGAATCATTCCAAAACCATTATCCGTATGTAGAATCATTCCAAAACCATTATCCGTATGTAGAATTATTCCCAAACCATTATCCGTATGTAGAATTATTCCCAAACCATTATCGATATCCAGAGTCATTCCAAATTTATCATCCAAACACAGGATCATTCCAAATTTATCATCCAAATGCAGAGTCATTTCAAAGTTATTATCCGCATGCAGATTCAATCCAAAATCACTAACAAATTTCTTATTCCAGTAAACAATACTGCTCCCTCAAATAAAGAGTTACCTATCTAGAACTGAGTTGTTCTTTCCACGTTATTTTTGTGATCAGAGTCCCCATATACCTTAAGTTTCCAGGAATTCCACTTGTTCAGTCTACTCTTATTCAGATTTTTGCCAACAAAAACATCCACATCATGACTCAAAGAAGACATCACAACAACCTCACACAGTCAATGACAATCACTTAAAAGTAATTCTATCTTTGTACATGTAAAAATATTGATTTTTCTCTTCTATTCAACTTAGATATAAAAAAATCGTTTATACTGAGAATTTATTCTCACTCAAAATCAATCATCAAATTGATGAACTTGTTTCTTTTTAAAAGACATTTCACAAAATTAAGTTTCAAGAATAATAAAAAAACACAGTCTCTTGGGATCTAATGCAGACTGCTTCTCCTTAACAACTATGCTGAAAGAAAAATTTATCTGAACAGTTACACTGTTGGAAGCAAAATACAAAGCTAAATTATTCTTGTTATGTGACATTTTTGAAATGGCTCTTCTTAATTGATAACTCTTAACTTCTTTAAATGTTCAGTATGGCAGCTTGATTATGTATATACGACAATCTAATTTAACAGATCAAACATGTATAAATGAAATTTTTAAAAAGTTGTGACTAATATAATTTTGATCTATATATTCTTACATAAATTCAGAGTCAGACACGGATAAATTATTTAAAGCTTCTTCCTTAACGGCCCGGCATGGCCAGGTGGTTAAGACACTGGACTCTCAATCTGAGGGTCGCGGGTTCGAATCCCTGTCACACCAAACATGCTCGCCCTTGCGTGGGGGCGTCAATCCACTATTCGTTGGTAAAAGAGTAGCCCAAGAGTTGGCGGTGAGTGGTGATGACTAGCTGCCTTCCCTCTAGTCTTACACTACTAAATTATGGACTGCTAGCGCAGATAGCCCTCGTGTAGCTTTGCGCGAAATTCAAAAAACAAAACAATCTTCCTTGACAATGGTTAAGATACCCTTGAAAACAAGAAAAACAACTAAAATTAAATTAATAGGTAAAACTTCATAGAAGGTATACAAGCAAACAAAAGATCATGCTATCCAAATTAAAAGATATTGAAAAGCTTATTAAGTGTCAGACAAAAGTAGAGAAGATTTGTAGCACGAGTGAAAACAAACAGAAAGGGAATAAAAAAAATTAGTTAATTTAACATAATACCACCCGAAGCGCACTTATTCTTATCTAAAGAACAACTGATACTTTGAAGAAATACTATTTTTTTTTTCTGATTGGATGCACATTATTAAAGCATAACTTTATCAAATCAAGTACTCAGTCACACGTCCAAGTCAACACACTAGTTCCTTCGCAAGATGTAAGTTGTAATGGAAACTCATGGTAAACTGTTTGCATGTATTATGCAGGCATGTTTATGTTTCTACCTTTTTTTGTTAACATAAAAATTTAACCTTTTTCATATAGTTTGATCCTATGCAGTTTACCCTTCTTTTTGAGAAGGGTGTGTAACAGCTATTTTTGATGCAAGATATTCATAACTCTGATCAAAAATAGATGTGTTCATATTAACTGTTTAAAATTTTCAAGATGTAGATATCCCTTGTACTTAAGTGCATTGAAAAACACAAAAATATGGTTCAATTATGGATACCAGGACCACCTGAAAGAGACTTGCAACAAGTTGTACCCATGCTGTAGCAAGTGCTCTGCCTTATAACAGGTAAGAACCCATGAACACGAAAAGTCAGAAGCTAAACATGTCCACAGCAACATAATGAGAAAGGATTTCCACCTTAAAAAGTGACACAAGTTGCTTCCTTAACATATCCGTTCAACTGCTGCACAGATTAAGAAGCTGCGGAATATAATGGATATTCATGCTATTCCATTCAAGGATTTACTGATTAAGTTTAAAATGCCTTTCAATTTCTGTGCAATTAGGCTGTTGAAATGAGTGCTTGGAAACTATCATCCTTGTAAATCGATGACTGTTTCAGTGCAGAAATGATGAGCGTAGTTTGAACATAAATACCTTGCAATGGAGCCTTTTACAATGGAAATTTCACTGCATGGTTATTATCAAGGTGCAGACTGGTCAGAGAGAGCACGAACAAATGTGGCAACATTGACTATAAGGATGTGGTGAAACTTCAAAAATAGTTTTTATTGTGAGGTACTCGACCTCTCTAGTTAAAACTTTCTCAACACAAGCTCGGTCAATTTGACCAACCTCTTAACCACTTGTACTCATTATAGTTTACATACTAAAAACTTTTAATATTTTAAGTGTATCTTTACAAAATTTTGTAGACTTATAATAAACATCAGAAGCCTTTTGCACACAAAAAATCAGATTTTTTAATGAAGTATTGTTACTTACATTTGTCCGTGAAAATATCACTTCTTTTTTTTTAACTAGTCTGAGAGCAAAGTGATTTTCATTTTAAGATTTAAAATACTTTTCTTTGTTTCAAAAATCTCAAATTTCATTTGCACAACCTCTGAAACCTCCTAAATACATATATACTTTTGTCAATAAAACGTTATATTTTATCAGTTATTACATTTATTATTTGATTCTTCAGCCTGTAGACAACTCTTTGAAGTAAAATGAAAACAAATATTGTAAAATCAGAAATATAATGAGCAGCTGTTTACTTTTTCTTCATTATTGATCACGAAGTTTCATAGTACTTCCCCTGCGAGTTTCAACTGCTAAACATATCCCATATATTTTCTGTGTTTATTTTACTGTCAATGACAAATTACAAACCCGCTGAAAATAAAGCAATAAATCACCACTCGTGTTATAAGACTGTTTACATACATCCATAATACAAAACTCTTGAGTGCAAAAATGCACGCATATTCAGTGAGGTGACATTCCCCTTGCTCCAAGAACACAATATGGGATATAGCAGTTTAAAGTTCCTACAACACTTTCAACAGAAATTCCCCAGGGTAATAAAATTGCAATTAGAATGTGTAAAAAACATTTATTATGTGGTTCAGAGTCGGGCTGATCCAATAAACATTGTAGGTTCTGAGCCGGGCCTATCCAATTACATCGCAGGTGTTTCAGTACTATGGTCACCCATTTGATGTGTGTGGAATTTCGCAGCATAAGTATATGAAGGTGTTATTTGGGCACATTCTTATAAATGATACTACCCTCTCTCACTTTTACCACACTTATTTGCCAACCAATAAAAACTGAGGTTCCACTACCATTTAGTACACCATTTTAGTTTTGGTTTCGAAAGTCTTCTTTTACAAGCATTGTGACTTCTTCCAACTGGTGATCGGAGTATGCAAAATGCCTTTGATAGTTACTTCAAAGTAAGTAATCACAATTTTTAGTACATATGCATCTGTTCAATAATTTCAATATATATTAGTTGATAAAATCCAGTGTAGTTGTTTCTGTATATTAGCACATCATGTACTCCTTCTGAAATCTATGATACACATCACACACACACACACACACATCAGAGAATACACTATGTATATATATATATAATAATACACAACAGTGGATACATGCAATATACATTTAATGTTTTTTTTTTCCTTCTAGAAATGGACACATTGAAAAATAAAGCAAGAGAGCTGAGGAAAAAAAAACTCAGTGAAGAAGAGATGCAATTTCTTCTAAACATGTCGTTCTCGTCTGATGAAGAAGGTATTCTGTCAGAGGAATCTGATGTTGATGAAGTTTCTGCTAATGTGTCAATGGCTCTGACAGAATCTTTGTCTAGAAAAAGATGGCAATAAAATCTAGAGCCAGCTCTTCTTGATTCTGTCTTATGGACAGATCAGGAAGTAGTAGGTGAAAGATCTTCATCAGATGAGGATGTGAAATTGCCCAGGCCAGGTACATCAAGGAAACCTACACCACCACAGAGAAGAGGCAGGACAAAGAGGAGAAGAGCTACAGTATCTACTAGGACTGCTCCTTCCCAGTAGGAGAGGCCTCTCACCTGCAGGTGACACTTGGACCTGAGTGCAAATCACCGAAAAAGAACCAGCCCATGTACTTCCATTCAATAGAGGTGAACCTGTATCCCGATGGGTAACCTCTACTAATACAGCTGTTGATTTGTTTAGACTTTTGTTTACATTTGAAACTTTAAATTTTATTGTTAGTGAAACAAATTGATATGCAAAATCTAAACAGCCACAACATTAAGGTGAACCCCCAAAGAAGAAAACCGTAAGATGGACAGATGCTACCCATGAAGACATTTTAGCTTATTTTGGAGTAACAATAGCCATGGGACTCAAGCCCTGTCCTTCTTTTTCTGACTATTGGTCTACTTATCTTCCTTTCAATAATCCTTGGTTTACTGACATCTTCTCTAGAGACAGGTTTTTAGCTATCCATACTAACTTACACTTCAATAACAACACTAATGCTCTTGGGAACCTATGCTTGTGAGACATGCAGGAAAGACAGACTGTATTTCCCACAGCAACTGGTTTCTACAAACCTATAGAAAGGGGAAGGACATTTTTTTAAATGTGGTACTCTGACAGCTGTGAAGTGGACTGACAAACGAGACATTTACACACTTTCAACTTTACACTCTAGTACTATGACAACTGTGACAAGAAGAGGGAGGGATTCTGAGGTTACAAAACTTCAGTTTATTGTGGACTACAATAAGTGTATGGGAGGAGTGGACCTAAATGACCAACACTTAAGTTACTACTCTACTGCACGGAGGACAATAAAATGGTATAAAAACTGTTTTTTTTTACTTTTGGACATGACAATTGTAAATGCTTACATTTTGTACAAACAACAGACCAACCAGCCGGTATTATCCCAGAAGGCCTTCAGAATGGACCTGGTCACAGCTCTTGTTGAGCCTCTACTTCAAAACAAACCAGGTCCTTCTGGTATACCACCCACTAGAACTGTACAGGACTCATCATCTCTAAGACTTACTCTTGGCAGGCACTTCCCTACACTTGTTAACACAGATATCAGAAAAAGATGCAGACTATGCCTTCCTGAAAATAAAGTTCTAACACTTCGAAGAGTATCACACTAGTGTTACTCTTAAAAGAAGTTAATACTATGTACAAGATAAAAGTAAGCTCTTTTCCTTTGTAAACAGTTTTTGTTTTGTTTTTAAGAAAAATAAACAAATCTTAGTACCATTTTTGATTGTTTTTGCCTTAAATTTTTTTGTAAAGTTTTTATTTTAGTATTGATACACTTATATGTACAATAGTGATGTTCCCTTTCATGTGTCAAAATCAGTGTATAATGTTATACTGTATATACTATCATAAGGTATGGCTTTTGCAGTTTTCTAAAATGTTTGTAATAAAATACATATCTATAAATTTCCATTCATTCATACAGCTTTTTCTTTGCACAACTTCATGTATGTGTTTTTGATTCAAGCAGTTTGTAAATCCATTATTCATTTTAGTCATGTAGAAACATTTGTGCATAATATTATTTCCCGATATTTGTAAATTATTTTACCTTTCTAAATGTTATGAATAAACTTGTTTTAAAGTTGTCAAGTTTCTAATGTTGTATAATTTGGTTTTAACTTACCTCAGTTTAGACAATTATTATAAAACAAATTCAGTAGGCATAACTATGTATTGGCCTACAAGTACAAAATACAAATGTAATTATAATACGAGTATACTGAACATTACAGTGATATTTCGACTACCGTACATTACATATGTATATAAATATACATATTACTATTTACTCATAAATGCTTAAATTTTAGTTACATTTCTTAAAACATAAAAAAGTAAATGAGAAATACACTGAAAAACAAAGATTTCAAGTACGTAACCGTGTTACGAAATGTTGCACTCGTGCATCGAACTTGCTAAGCCTTGACGTAAGCCTCGTTTATTCTTCTGGGTGGAGGGTGTAAAGAAGACCAAAAAGTTATCAAATTACTGTATTAATACACTCAAAATCCCTGTAATTTAGTTGGGTCTCTACATAAACTGTATGTGGGTTAAAAAAAATCCCATTCCTGTTCAGAGCTACGACTTATTCATCACACTTCAATGGTTTTGGCAAAATTATTATTTTCTCCTTCAAGCTATTTATATACAACTGTCAGAGTTACATAGGGGAGAAAATGTTCTTTCTATTGGTTATAAACAGGAAATAATTAGTAGTAGGTGGGACTAGATAAGAGCTTTCAAAAGATTGGTGCAGTGGGAGGAGCCACTCTAGTAGACTCGCTCAAATATTGCTATCTCAGCAAATCATAGAGGAGGAAGGTTCTTATTTTATATTTAGCTTGTCTATATTTCAAATTCAAGTTTCTAATTTGTTAGCTACTTATACATGTTGTATGGTGGGCATAATAAAATAGCAACTGAACAATAAGACAGCTGGACGTGTTATGTGACACACAAAATCAATATTTAACCTTTTTTTCTTTACATTTTCTTTTAAATTAAGAAATTAAAAGATATATAATATCAAAATTTAAATTATAAACTACGTTTTGATGTCAATTTCATTGATGTAAGTAGTAAAAATGTTATTTAATAAAATTTTGAAAATAACGCTCCAAAACTTCGTGACATGTGCACTTTAACCTACCCAGGGCGAAAGGGTTAAACCAATCAACATTCATGAAAAGCCAAAAGGAGTTGGTAATAATCTCCACAGTAGCTAGTCATCAACACAAGTAGAGACAAATTTCATAAAATAGGTGTTGTTGTTGCATGTTATACCACTAGTTTGAAATAAGATTATAGAGTGGTGTGATCATTTAGAGAAGTTCATACTATAAAGTTCTAGAAATGCCAGCATTACCCTATGATCTTAATATATGTAACATGTTAGAATTAAATTGAACTTTTTTACCTTTTATATTTGAATCATATTAAATTGTTTCTTTATTACCATCAGTGTTTTTAATTTACAAAAGGGTTATCATTGAGTCGTATTTAGTTGTTTTCTGGTTGTTAGTAAATATCAGTATGGTATTTACTTTTGGGTTCAGTTATTTTCAGAATGTATAATATTTGTTTATTAGTATTCATATGACTATCATGATTTGTTTTATTTCAAGGTTGTTAGTAACATTTTCATGCTTTAGGCATGTCGATTATATCAATATTAGTGCCATGTTTTCCTAATGTTCATATCAGTGTGTGTAATTTTCTTTATATCAATTAAATATATGTTTAATTATATACATAATATTGATGGCTAATTTAATTACTTGTAGAATGTTTATACTTGTAAGTAATTTCAGACATTCCAAGGTTTGGTAACAAAGTTTGTCATGTCTCCAATGCAACATGTACAATTGTGTAAAGGATTATTTTATCAATATCATTAATATGTATTTATAGAAACTGATACTAGTGTCTTGTAACTGATTGCAATGCTATTTTTGTTTTGTCTATTGTGTCTAGTTTTATGTATTTTAATTACTCCAAGTTTATTGCTTGCTAGGGGTACTATGGTAAGGTTTACTCTACAATGGCTTCAGTGAATCATGGGGATATACCAGTTCATAAGTTATGGATAGGCTACCCCTTGAAGTGATAGAGCATCACTTGGGTGTAGGAGATCTTCTCACCTTTACTGAGAGACAGTTAATGTCACAAGGTAGTATAGTGGTAACTACAAACTAGTCACAAGAATGCTGTAGTAGTAGTAGTAGCTGCAGTGATCATTTAAACCAGACACCCACATAACACAAGTCAAGGGTGAACCAACCAACCTCACATATGTAATAAAATAAACTGTGTTTAAATATGTAACAAAAATTTACCAAAAGAACTATGCTAGCTATAATTAAAATATTAGCAAATGTCTTGAGCTAAAACCTGCATTGTATAATAAAATATGATTAATGGAAATGTATAAAAAATTGATACTGGGTAGCAACAACTAACTAACTTAAATTAAAAACTCATCAAAACTGCATATGTTGTTTTTTTCTGTTATCTTTGAACTGCCAGGCTTTAAGAAATTAATTAAGCCATTCATTTTTGTTTTGACATCCATCAAATCTTTCCTACACAAATACGTTGAAGGCATAATATACTCAGGGTATTACATGTACCTTCTATGACTACGGACATGGGGGATATTTTTATTAATGCACTAAAATTTGTAAGATCAAAACAACCTATCTCTAAATAGTAACTTGTTAGGGGCTTTTTAGGCCATAGTAACGCAAAAATACAGACAAAACAAAACTTATGCATAAAATACATATACTTATTTGGATAATAAGTCAGAATTAACCTGTATGCAATTTTTCAGTGCTAATGATAATATATTTTTCTGTCATATGTGTTCTAGAATCATCATTGAGTCATGCAAAATTCACTGACTTTATCCAGTTTTGTCTATAAAATGAAATTTCCTGATGCCTCCCAGGCTGAAAACACAACATATAAAATATGCTGACCTTTCTTTGTTTTCTTGACCCATGGGAACCATATATATATATATATATATATATATATATATATATG
>NW_013672973.1:29172-29858 GCF_000517525.1 Limulus polyphemus | reverse complement strand
ATATATATATATATATATATATATATATATATGATCTTTTACAAACCTCTACACTAAAAAGTTACAATTAAGATAGACATGACCCATATCACTTGAGAAAGAGACAATATAAATGCCTGGCCAAACCAGTGCAAGATCTTTTGAATGACCACCATGATATATAAAGAGAAATAACAAAAATCATAGAGCTGTTTTATCTCTTCAAAGCAGCAAAAAATAGTCATCTCATAATATACTTAAACAAAGGAGTTTTACTTCAAACATAGTTCTCACAATCATTTAACAAAGTAACAAAGTTTTAGATAACAATTAAAGAAAGTTGCTAGTTGTAAGACAAATAGGATTTTAGGTTGTATCTACATAAATATAGAATACATGTCTAAAGAGGTTATAAATTCATTGTATAGGTCACTGGGTAGCCCACATTTGGGGTATTGTGTTCACTTTTGGGCTCCTTAACTTAGGAAGGACATTGAATTGTTGGAAATGGTTCAGAGGGTTGGTAGAATGGTGCCTGGGATTGAGTGTGTCACACAAGGAGAGGTTTAGATCTTTGAAATTGGTTTTTTTTTAAATAAGAGTTAAAGGGGATGTGATTGAGGTGTTTAAAATTGTGAAGGGAATGGATAGTGTTAATGCATCATCTTTTTTGTATTTAATGGTGAGAATAGTAGAACAAAGGGACA
>NW_013672973.1:23221-28586 GCF_000517525.1 Limulus polyphemus | reverse complement strand
TATATCATATTACTGTACATAATTAAGTGATAAAAATTTTGAAGTACATGTATCTATTTTGAAATTTTAAATGCTAGAGTAAATGACTCAAACATTCAAACTTTTGTTAAGTAATCAGAATAATGGAGAAAAGTAATTTTTGTGATTTTTTAATATGTTATTATTTTTTTACCTCAGTGACATACTCCAGTTCTAGCCCTTCATCTTTCAAGTTCTCTTCAAATATTTCTCTTATTTGCTTATGAACATGACCATAATAGCTCTTTGCTGGAGTGGCGTATAGCAGTACAATGTCAATTCCAAAGATGGTTCCTATAAACAATATAATATATTTTTTAATGGCTATAATGGTGCTTCTATAACATTAAGAAATGCTCCTTTTTTTTATCAAATACAATATTTTCTAATAAAATATACAAACATTTTTAAACAGTACAACATAAATATAACCCACAAGCTTTTCCGACATCAAAAGACAATACAATATCAGCAATGCCTCCTATTGCTGCAAAAATGCACCCAGCATTTGAGGCCATAAATGATGGTCAAATACCATTATTCAGTCACACATAAGTAAACAAAGAGTTGGCAGAGAGTGCTCTTAACAGCTGCCTTCCCTCTAAACTATCAGTTCAAATTTAGGAAAAGCTATGCAAACATAGCCCCTATGTCAAATTATGCTTTAGATGCCAAATTTAAATATTTTTTTATTTCCATAACATTTTAGTGCCAAAAATTATAGAACTGACGAAAAACTGAGGAAATTGTACATTTCACAAATACATTGTTTATTCACAACCATGGTTTTGTCATTAAAGATGCCTTTACTGGTGAAATCATAGTTGTGAATAAGTGATGTATTTGTGGAATATACAGCTGTCTTGTGATTCCTCAATTCTGTAATTATGGAGTTTCACCAAGTACCGACAGTTTCAAGTATCAATTATCCAAAAATTATAAATACACTGCAAAATTCTTTTCCAAAATATTTTGAATTACAACTTACTATATATATTTTTTATACAAGTTTTAAATTATGCCTTGAAAACAATTTTCTATTGTAATACACACATCATTCACGAGCTTCAACAGCTATAGCATTTCAATTCTATTGGGTATTCATTCAAAGGTCCTATATTTTGTATTTTTCATTTACCCAGTTATAACTGGAACAGGCTTTGATTTAGTTTTTCTCCACCAATATCATAGAAAAATTACATTTCTAATCTTTCAAAGTTATATATTTTAACCTTCTAATATGTCATCCTAAGCTCAATATTTCCATGTTGTCAAATTAAGTATTATTTTACTTATATATGTGTGCACCTTTGTTTGTATAGATAACAGTATTTTGACTGGCTACATATGATTCAGAAATTCCCTGTATTTTATTCCATCACTGCCTCAGTTGGTTGTACTGACACTCATTTATAAAAACTATTAGAGATACATCAGAAACATTACTATAGGGAAATATTTATTTGAAAATTAATTAATTAAAATTAATTCAGAATTAAGTAGAAATCTTTCATAGCATATATTTTTCTTTAATAATTGGAATGACAACCATATTTTAGAAACATTTGTATCTACTGATAAACTTGCCTAGAGGGTAAACTTGTGTCATAAGAAGCCTTCCTTGATGTTCTATTCTGTTCTTCACTAGATCCAAATGTTGTTTTCATATTTCTGGTTTCATTGGATTCATATTTTCTGTCCTTTTCACAAAATTCTTTACTATCTTTGGGCCAAAAATCTTCAGCACTTTTGTAACAACTTATGTCAGGCACTGTTGACACTGAAGACAAACAAATCAGATTTTCATTGGAAACTTACACACAGTGTAATTACCCAAGTTTAAACTATATGAGATATCTAATAAATAAAAAAGGATGGTAATTAATGCTTCAATGTAGTGCTTGCTATTTTAGCTCTAACACAAAAGAACAAAGAGAAATGAGAGTTGACCAGTTTGTCAGGGATGCACATTATATTTTTTATTTGTAACATTGATGAACCTATTTGAAAATCCTTTCAAAAAATTACCAAATATTCTCTTTTAAATCCAAAACAAGTATAATTTCATGATTAAAAATAATAACTTAATTAGATTTTAACTTCACATTCAGTGAATATTGAGAAAGTTTTTAACTTCTCTCTTCAAATGCGATTTCTCTTTACAAGTATATGATATACAAATTTTTTCATTAACTCACTCTTATTGTAATACCAGATAATATATTATTGTTTTTGTATACATAATATTCCCTAGTGTGATTAAAACTTTATTATTATTTAACAGTAAGCTCCAACAGGTGTGTTTAAAGGTTACTCACTAAATATTAAACATGGAATGAGAGATTATTAATGTTTATCATTTAGAAATTTTATTTTACTGTTTTCTTTATCATTATTGTATTTTTCCTTCTTTTTATAAAGCTTGCACAATGTTTGGTTCTTCCATACTTTCAAGCACTGAGACAACTGAACTGCTGGCTCTATTTATTCCTATACTATCCTTCTGGCATATGCTGAATGTACCTTTAAAAGTTTTTCCTAAATATATACATAATTAATAGGATTTTTTGCTTATTTTATTGGATATGAGTCACATTCTATTTAAAATATAAAATATTATCACATAATCAGAACAGATGAAGCCAAGTAAAAGGTTATTTCCATTCAGGTGTGATTCAATGGTATATAAATATCAGCATAACCCATAATGTAATACAAAAGTTCCTTATATTTCAAGTTAATATGCGAGAAATCTGTTTCTACTTTAAAATCTAATCTATATAAATAATATACTTGTATCTTTCTCTGTCTGGAACTTTTCTCACAAATTTTGCAATCAAACACTACAAATTTCATATAATTAGAAAGATCTCTGTCTGAGGAGTAGGGATTGTATATTGATTTTTCCATTCAGAATTACCTTATATATTTTTTGCTAAGCTAAATTTTTTAATGCAATGAGTATAGTACATGATGGCACAATGTCTTTGTCATCACATGACAAATGGCCTAGATTTGAGCTTTAGTTTTTATATTTGCAAAGTATTTCACACAAACAACAGTTAACTCGCATGTAATTTCCTAAAATAAAAAAGTTATCATTACACTAACTAAATTTCTATGGGCTTTCTCGACTTATTTAGGTTTAAAATACGCATGTGCAATTGATTCAAAAACATAAGTTTATTACTTTATGAACACACATTCAGATGTTTCTGCATATCAGCTAAGTTTGCCTTCACTACAACTTTATTTGCAATAATTAACTTCAGTTTATTTCAAAACTGCTATAAGCAACTTTTAGCTGCTTTTTTCTTTATTATGGGTTTTATTCTTCATTTTTGTGATTTTCCTAGCTTCAACTTATAAAATCCTATCATACACTCAACACTCATAGTTCTGTTTCTACTTTAAAATCTAATCTATAATAATGCTATTTTCTGAATACATTTGAAATACATTTATTGTTCCCCTTACATGTAGGTTTAGTAAATAATGTTGTGTACGTGTAGTTTTATCAAATAAAGTAATTTCTATGCGAGTTCATTTGTCTAACTGCATAACGTTTTTTCAAATATACCAGGATTTATCAGTCTAAAAAAAATCGTAGCTTAAATGGCACGAGTGAAAGTGATAGAATAAGGAAAATTCAAACAAAGGACATCAAAACTACAGCAAATGTTTTGCAGGTCACAGGCTAATTTAAAATAATTTAGGTCACCCTAAAAGAACCAAACAGATTTTATAGAACTTTATACACATTTATCATCATCAATTCTACATATTATCATGATAGTCATATATGACAAAATTCTATATAATCTCAAGGTGTTTGCAAAATCATCCTTTGGTATGTTTTTGCAAGTTTTTGGTAAGTGTTGTATAGTAAACCTATAACAAAAGCATTGTCAATGTGCAAAAATACCAATTTAAAAAAAAAAAGAGCCTAACAACATATAAAGATTTCACACACATTAGCTAAGTTAAAAGAAACAATTTAAATAATCTTGTAACCTACTATTACTTTTATTAGTATTAGCAGTAATAATATAAATATAATTACTATTATAAGATGTACAATAATGTTCAAACTGCAACTCTTACCTTCATCCACTGGCATAAAAGTGAGGAAAGTAGTTAGACACAGTTCAAAGGTCAATAAAACAATAAAATTTAATTATAAATAGATGTATAATGTTTCGAAATTAGAGCTACTTAGGATAAATGAATGTAGTTTCATGTTACAATTTGAAGTCATTCTAAAAAGAAAAAAAGGTTAATTTAGGTTTATTTTGATCGTTTTTAGTGGTTATGAGGTTGGTCAAATTGACCGATCCCGTTTCAAGATAGGGTAGAGAAAATAACAGATAAACTATAAAGTTTTACTGAAAAAAAGTTTGAAATACATTTAGGAGGTGTTAGGATTACACAAAGGAAACTTGAGATTTTTGATATAAGGGAAAAGTATTTCTAATTTTAACATGACATTACTTTGCACATGGACTATTCAAAACAAATACTCAATATATTCATGGACAAATCTTTATTTTATTTTATTAAAAATACTTCACTAAGAAATATGACTTTTTGTATGTGAAAGACTTGTAATATTAACTGAATCACTGCCAAATTTCGTGAAGATATTCCCACTATATTGAGAATTATAAGTATTAAATCTATGAAGATTTAAACGATTACAAAAAGGTCACGTGGTTGCTCAACTTGACCAAGCCCCTATTGACAGTGTTAATGAGAGTGTTTAATTCTGCTGTACTAAGGGTTTATATCATATGTTGTTTTTGAATTCAGTGTTAAAGAAGTTTCCATGAATTCTGTGTTAAAGAGTATTCTGACGAGAATATTATGCACTTTTCATCATTATTAAAAGAACTGCATTGTATTGTAATGTATATTATGTATTGACAATGGAGTTTTTATTTTGTAGTATGGTAAATTGTATATTACTTATGTTAATGGGCTTTTCTTTATGTATCGCTTTAAAGAGTTTTAATTTTGTTTCATCATTAAAGAGTATTTTGATGAAATTAGTATTGATTTGTATTTCTTTGTTCGAGTTGTGTTGTCTGTATTTATATGGATGATAGAAGGTTACCATACTCAAGCACATGTAAAGATATTGTTGATTATAAAATCTAAAGATGTAGGTCAGGCGATACCTCATGATTACGACTTATTTTCTATTTTCTATTAAGAATTACTAGTCATGTGAGCACCACATACGTTTGCTCAGTAAATCCTCATTAGTAGATCTTCAGTGAACATGGTAGTAAATACATTCCCACGTAGTCTCCTCAAAACATTCACACAAATGGGAAGTTCTTTTGGA
>NW_013672973.1:21931-22788 GCF_000517525.1 Limulus polyphemus | reverse complement strand
CTTCCGTATTAAGGGGTTTAACACTGAATTAAAAAACAACATATGATATAAAATGGAAACTTCTCTTTAACACAGAATTCGTATTCTGATGAGAATATTATGCACTTTTCATCATTATTAAAAGAACTGCATTGTATTGTAATGTATATTATGTATTGACAATGGAGTTTTTATTTTGTAGTATGGTAAATTGTATATTACTTATGTTAATGGGCTTTTCTTTATGTATTGTATATCGCTTTAGAGTTTTAATTTTGTTTCTTCATTAAAGAGTATTTTGATGAAATTAGTATTTCTTTGTTCGAGTTGTGTTGTCTGTATTTAAATGGATGATAGAAGGTTACCATACTCAAGCACATGTAAAGATATTGTTGATTATAAAATCTAAAGATGTAGGTCAGGCGATACCTCATGGATACAACTTCTCTTATTTTCTATTAAGAATTACTAGTCATGTGAGCACCACATATGTTTGCTCAGTAAATCCTCATTAGTAGATCTTCAGTGAACATGGTAGGAAATACCTTCCCACATAGTATCCTCAAAACATTCACACAAATGGGAAGTTCTCTTGGGAAATGCTTTAAAGCTTTCAAGTTGGTCCTGTGGAAAACTGATCCATGGTATAGCTCATTGATAACTGTATCACAGTGCCTATATCTGAGCCAATACACTCCAAGCTTTTAGATCCTTGAAATCTTTAATGGGATGGTTCAGGTTCTCCTTTGTTGTTTCCTTGAAAACTAATTGGTTTATGTACATAATAACACCATAAGCACTGCATGCCAACTTCTCAACCAAAATCCACTACATGCCGAATGTGTCTGGTCATGTGCCATCACTATAAGGGATTAGAG
>NW_013672973.1:19287-21169 GCF_000517525.1 Limulus polyphemus | reverse complement strand
AAAAGGCCTCCTTGGCACTAGATATAGCAGATGTAATATAGATGACATATTACTATATATTCTTCTTTACTTTCTTTCATAATGTTCTAGACTTTCCTTATAATAAGACATATCTTTCTTTTTCATCTATTTTTAACTTGACATTGTTTCTGTTTATACATGTTTTATTGATGTTTTTCCAATACTAGATGTGTATGAAAATTGTGGTATAAAACTGAATGATAACCAGCAAGTGTAAAATCAAAATAATATTTGCTGCTGCACTGTAAGACAAAAAATTCAAAATTTCAGTCTTTAACTTATCTTACCTGAAGAAAACTTTTCTTCTGGTATATTAACATCTAGATGATCCTAAAGTTTTTCTTCACTCATTGATTTGGTTTCCAATTGTAATGTCCGACTGTGAATCACAAATTCTGAATAAATAAAATATACAATTATCTTACTATAACGGATGTAGTAGTAGTAGCAGCATGTATGTCAGTATCTATGTATGTAACCAAAACTCCTGCACCATATATAGAATGGCTCCACAAACAAAAATCCATAAAAACTTTCACACTTTGGGTATTCAAGAATCAGACATTTAGAAAAATAACTGTGGTATGTGCAACAACCATTTCTTTATAATAGAGTAAAACTTTAAATAAAAGTACTCTCCCCACAACAAGAACATGACTTTCACCAGGACTGTACATGAGGGTTTGATTTTTATCTTTATTGATGTAATTTTTAAATGTAGCACAGAGAAACTGGAGTTCTTAAAAAACTATTATCTTTTCAATAAATGGTACCACTTTTAGTATATAATAACACTACAGTTTATATCAGTAAAATGTATGAAAAGAGCATAATCCAAACACTTTTCCATGCAATACTTCTCAGAAAAAAACAAATTCTTTTAGAAAATGTTCATTTTTTTCAATCAGGTATGAATACTACAATTAGTAATCACTAGTACAAACAGCCAGCCATAGGGTGTCATTTCTACCAGAAGAACAAATGCTTGATAATATAAAATGTGTTTAATGATCCAAAAAACCAAACAAAACTGCCGATTTCCATTTCATCGGCATGGAAAGAACACATTTTTAAGTATTGAAATGACTTTCTAACAGTTAGTAGTCATTTGCTTTTCTGTGTTTATCTCTTATTTATCTTTTCTGCATGAATATCATTGGTCGATATGCAAACTCCCAAAAGTATAAACACTTTCAATCTCCAATTTTCACAAATATTTTATAGACAACAATTAGTATGAAATATCCATCTATTTTGTTTGCTTTAGTAATACAAATTGATTTTATTTAATCTGAAAAACACCATTTTTATTCCTCTTTGATGCAACACTCAAATTTATTGAACCTCTAAAAATATGTAACCATTTATTTTAAAAACTGTCATAAAAATTTCAACATCTAGATAAATAAGAGATTTGTCGAATTAATTTCCAGTTGTCACCTCTAGTTTTGAATCAAAGTTTCTGTATAAACAAACTGTAATATGAACATTAAATTTTGTTTTATAACTGAATCATCAATTCCAGTATAAATTAAGAGCTAGTATAATAGTAGTATGCAGCTTATGGGGCCCTAATCAAACCAGTAGCCAATTTTTGGAGGTTTGAGGACGTCACACTGCTCAGATACCTTCACTAGCTTTAACTGAGGTGAAGAGCCCATAGAGACCTGTATACTCCTGAAGTAAGTCCTTGACCTTAGAAAGAGACTTTTGTGACTGGATGCATTGCTTTGTACTCTGTTAAAAACAAAATACATAGAATGAAGAGATAACTTATAAAAATGGCATGTATAATAGTTGAATAAGTAATATATAGCACTTGGTTAAACTATTGGTAATAATTACCATATTTTTCGGTGTA
>NW_013672973.1:17221-18322 GCF_000517525.1 Limulus polyphemus | reverse complement strand
AGTAAACCTTTTTTTGTATTTTACTTGTATTTTTCTTATTTTTGTATGTTTTTGAGCTCTTTTGTGTTTAGAACAATATATATACTAATTTTCAAAGTATCAAATTGAATTTTTGTTCAATAAAAAATCTTTCAAATGCGACTGTAACCTTTTTTTCCCAAAAACTTTGTCTTCAAAATAAGGGTCTGTCTTATACACCTGTGGATCTTATATTCCGAAAAATAATTACTAAAATATTATAATATGAAATATTTATATGCCATTGATTTCTCATATAAAAGATGTATATTTAATACAAAATACTATGTAAGGCTTGATATTTAATATCTTAAATATTTATTGGTGTCTACAATGTAAGAGCATATTTCATGATAAATACTATTTTCTGTCAGAGTATGATATATGAAATGACTGCACAGTAATACAACACCGTGTGTATGATACTCACTGGGACAACAGTCGGAATCTCAACTGTCAAAAAAGGCTCTTTCATTTTAAATGACTTTAATACGAATGCTCTAAACCTCCATAATTTCACACTCACTGTTATCAGAATGTGATGGCTCACCTTGCCCAATAACATTATCTAAGATCTACAAAATAGTGATCATAAATGTATTGTAATGTGGTTGTATGCATATTCCAACAGAATTACAATGTCACACCTATTACTTAAATAATTCATAAAATACTTTTAAAGGAATAGCCTACAAACACCAAATACACAGCATTCAACAGTATTTACCATAAACATGAACATCAGCAACACACAAAAACAGTGTTTTGATCAGAAATTTAAAAAACAATAACTGTGAGTAAATGAGTAAAAAAGTTACTGGAATCATGTACCACATGAACAAGAACTGTGTGTGTAAAGACTATATGAAATACATGTATCTTAGACTTATGAAATATAGACATATTTAAACAACACATCCAAATGTTGCTAAATTATTTACCTGCAATCTTTGTTGCTTGTCAACAACACTTCTTTTTTTATCCCCGTCATCATCATCATGTGCCATCTTCCTCAGGATGGTTGGCTGTCACAAACCTCCCCTTCTATCTTTTCTTTGCTTCTGTCACCAGGTTTTCATATTT
>NW_013672973.1:15718-16790 GCF_000517525.1 Limulus polyphemus | reverse complement strand
TTTAATATTTGTTATCTACTCTGTTCTTGGTCTTCCCCTGTATCTTTTCCCTTCTATTTGACCCTCTAGTATGACTTGCTGGATGTTTTCTCGTGTCATCTTCTTGAAGGTTGGTACAACATATATTTTCACATTCACCATACATAGAACTTCTCCTGTTGTTACCTTGTCTATCCAGGATCATCTTTCTCTACACCCACATCTCAAATGCTTCCAGTTTGTTAATCAATGCTTGTGTCAAGGTCCATGTTTCACAGCCATATAACAGAGCTGACCATATATAGCACTTTATTATTTCTTCCTTGTTTTTACTCTTATGCTCTTTGATGTTAGACTTGTTTTCATACTATTAAAGGCATCTCATTCCATACCTCCTTCCTGGGTTATTTACATCATTCAAAATACCTTGTAAGTCTTGTTCTGTATCAGCCATCAGTACAGTGTTATCAGCATATCTTAAATTGTTTATCAACATGTCACCAATCTTAATACCTTTATTACTCTCAATGCTGTGAAAGATGTTTTCTGTGTACAAATTAAATAGACATGGGGAAAGGACATATCCCTGGCATACTCCTCTTTTAATTTGCATTTCTAGCGATAATCCATCTTCGGTCCTTTTCCACCTGTATAACTGAAGAAAAATGCCACATTTATCTGTAATGTATTACTCTTTATGAATACAGGATTTACCTCCTGATTTGTGCATTGAAAATAAAATAAACATGATAAAGCTGTTTCACTGTCCCACACTTTCCATCCACAGCCTTCTCAGTTTCTTGACTTTGAGAAACATAAAGAAACTCCTTCTTGTTCCTTCACTGTTTTTACACTGCACTCCACATAAATAAGACATTTGCAAGCAGAAGTAGCAGGAGTGTAACAAGAACTGTTTAACAAGATCAACATCACTGACTACTGCTATGCAGGAAGTTCAAATTTTAGATCCTTGTGTGATCAAACTAATCAATGATTTCTAAATTAATAAAAATCTATGGTACAAAATATGTATATCTATATATTTTGGTACTGTTCTCATATTACATGCTAAAACAAAAGAAAGTTTATTTTT
>NW_013672973.1:11091-14912 GCF_000517525.1 Limulus polyphemus | reverse complement strand
CACATCACTGTGGTACAATAAACTCCTATCAAATTTATATAATGCTTATTTAAAGTATTTGTGATTACGTCTACAAATATGTGGTTATTTAAATATTTACAAGCAAAAAGGTTCTAAGAAATTAGCTTTTTAACAGGCTAATATTAATATAAAGTTTTAATGTAATTATTAACTTCAAGTTACATGAGAAAATGTTACTGGTAAGCCAAGAATGATAGTATCACAGGATTTAGTAGATGAAAATGATAAATTGTTGTAGAAAAATATGAAAAGTCTTATTTTTGAATATTAGAAAACTGCAGGCAAAAAATGCAAGACAGAGCCTTATTAAGATTGATTTACACATTACTTATATATATATATATCGTCCCTAGTGATTCAGTGGTACATCTGCCAGCTCACACCAGTAAAAACCATATTTCCATTCTCAAGTTGGGCATAAACACAAATAGCACATTATAGTGTTCTGCTTTACAACAAACAAAACTTATTTATAATTTATCAATTAGTGTATATTGTATACATCCATACACATATGTGCATATTGTATACAGTTTTTAGAGTACAATTTATTTATTTTTATATATCCATTTGTTAAAGAAAACTGTAATACAGGCTAAGCCAAAAGGACTTAAAATTGTAGTAATAATGAAATATGTTTGCAAGTTTTAAAAATAATTACTAATAGATATACATACCTATATGAGAATGATTTTTTGCTGTAATTGTTGTTCAACAGAATAGGCTAATAAGCCTATTTTACAAAATATCTACTTTTAATAATATTGATAATAATATATGTTTCACAATGCAGTTAAGGTTTGATGGTTAGGAAGTTTGACTTGCAATCTAAGGGTCATGGGTTTCAATCCCCTTCACACCCAAAATGCTCACTATTTCAAATGTAGTAGAATTATATTGTGACAGTCAATCCCACTATTACTTAGTACGAGCAGCCCAAGTTGGCAGTTGATGATATTGAGTAATTGCCTTTCACTCTTGTCTGTAACTGCTAAATTGGGGATGGCTAGTGGTAATAACCCTTGCTTAGCTTTTCACAAAATTAAAACCACATCACAATGCATTTCTTTAAGTTAAGATTAAAGTTAAAGCCAGTTTTTTTGCCTTTTTTTGTAAATCAAAAAGCATACATACGCTGATACAGTCTGCTACATTTATGTTAAAGTATTTTAAAAACAAATCTGCATTTTAAATTAATAAGTATTATATAATACTTCTGTTTTATACGTTAGCTCTAGCAGTAACAGTCTACCGTTGTCATTATTTCAGTATTTAGCTTCCTAAGCTACAGGTCACAACCAGAAAGTGAGAAACGCGCAAATAGGCCGGACGAGTTAAGCCTACTTTAGGACTAACGTCATAAGTTGAAAAGGTTTAAGCAATGCATTCTACTTGAATAACACAAAATACTCATAGTTTTATAGTATTAGAATCAGACAACCCTTTGGGTCATTCAACATCGTTTTATTAGTAGCAAAACTTTTGTTCACAAAATGTGAAAAGTTTTAATTTTATAACTTTCAGGCATATGCAACACGTCTATACCTACAACTATACAAGACTAAGTTAAATTAGGCCTATAAAACTTTCGTTACAAACAAAGGTGAATTACACTTATCCTGTTAGAGAGAAACCGAGAAAGTAACTGGATATAATTATTGTACTCATTCTATTTCTATTCTTCTATATATATTCTGTATTAGCTAACCTCGAAGATGAGTATGAATAAAGCTTCTAGTTAAACATTAAACGATCAAGTTAAACCTCATGTAGCTATGACATACTTAGGCCTATACCAGCCTCCTAAGTTCTAGTTCCGCATAGTTCTTGTTCTTACTTCTAGTACAGATCTAAGGGAGCATAACTTAAGTTACAGTCACAAAGCTATAAAAATTAACATATAAAATATAAAAAAATTGGTATACAGTGTTGCATTGTTAAAGTTTTTAGTAAGGGATAGTTTTCAACTATCTTCAGCAATCGCCTTCAGAAGCTCATGATAATAATACGATTACGTGTTTTTGGCTTCGTTACCCCCTTCTAATTTAGTAATGTTACATGTACATGTAATATATACGATTTGTTTCCTTACCCCGTTGTTCAACATAGTGATGCATCATGCGTACTTGTTTGTTGTTGTTGTTGTTTTTTGTTGTTGTTTTTTTACTGTGGATATATGGATTAGAAATTGCAGTGTGTTGGTGGTGTTGTAAGAAGATCGAGTAAAAGAAGATATTTTTTAAATTTTGTAATTATCACGAAAAAATAATTAGGTTGTTTTTTATTTTTTATAGTGCATTTGGTATGTTGGTGGATCTTAAGCGTGTATCCTTATGCCACGTTTCACTTAACAGTATTGAGTGTGTGTAATTAGCTTATTTCGATGTTTTGTTTTCTTGTCTTTATTGTTCTTGTTATTAATTTTTTTGATGTAATTATGTATATTATTGTCTTTATTTGTATCATTTTTTATGCATGTGCCCCCTCTATGAGGGTAGTTAAATAAAAAAAATAGTGTAAGATGTTGTTTCGGTGTTTGTTTTGTGTATAAATGTTGATTAATAAATTCTAACTAAACGTCACCCGATCGATTCCTGTGTTATTAATATGTGAGTATCTTCACGAACGTCGGCGAATTCCATATTTAACAATACATAAAAAACTACACATCTAAACCAAATTGATTGCTTAATTAATGATAGTTATTAAAATATAAGCATTGTCTTCTAATTTCAATTTCTTTGTCCGGCAGTGGCTTAGCAGAAAGTCTATGGACTAATAACGCTAACAGTCAGCTTACGAATTCCGTTCTGGTATTGTGTAGTTTTGAGTTTAACTACAAACAAACAAACGATCCTATTTATATTTTGTGATTTTGTATTTAAAATTCATTTATTCAACTTATTCCCACACTTTGGGCTTAATTTGTAAATAACATGATCCTAAGTTGATATATATATAAAAAATAAGTCATAGTCTTTACCTGAGAAGTTTTCTACCAGCTGTTCATCTATATATATTGCTACGTCTCCGTTTGTTAATTAACTCTCCGTAAATTCGTTCCGACGAAATTTTAACGACACAAGTCCTTTCTTAATAAAACTGGTTTATTCTTTCCGAATATAACTTTGCGATACACTTAATCTCAATACTCGCGCTAAAACAACACTGTAACGAACGAACGTTAACTTCAACAATACCCTGTGACTGCAGTTCAATTACTCACTGTCTACACACACATTACATTTTTCACGTTGTCCCCTCTTTTATATACCAAACTACCCTGTATCTAGTAAATACTAGAGCATTCGCCAAAGTACAGGATAGTTCTAGAAAATAGAGGGCGCCACACCAGTCACGTGACCTCGATGACGCAACAATATATATAAAAGAGGAAGTTGGTTTATTTGTTTATTTGTTCGCTATAGGAAACCAAACGGGTGAACTTACAAATTTTAAAATAATTCATAATAACCAGTTTTTTACAAGAAATTTAATGGTGCTATTTATTTTGTATTTGGTGTCGTATTTAATGACGAAATTGACAATAAATGATTATTGTGCCATTTTTTTTATAATAAACATACAAACATAAGCACGTTTTGCACATAGAAAGCGTTATGGCGGGAGACACTCAGACCACCTTGCTGTCAATTCAGTATTTCCAAAAACAGTTCTTTAAATAGTGCTAAGTGGTTTCATAAGTGATTTAGTAACTTTGTGAATTGCAAATTATTGTTTAGTGATACAGGTGATTATGCCATCCAAAAAACGCCCTTTCTATGGAAAGTCTTCTGCCA
>NW_013672973.1:6664-10091 GCF_000517525.1 Limulus polyphemus | reverse complement strand
CAACATGATGTACGACTTCAGGCTCAAATAACAAGACAAACTCAAACACGATCTAAAGCATTGTTTGATTAAATGCTTTTTTATTCTTGCATCACAGCTTTTGTCTACTTACTGAATAATTTGCTGAAAAAAATACTGATCTATACATTTCAAATCTAAATTTTCACTGTGCAACGCCGGGTAACTCAGCTAGTTATAAATAAAACATGAAATAAACTCGAAGAACCAGTACCACAAATGACTCATTACTTGTGAGTATTTTCTTTAGATAATATAGTTTACTGATAGACATTGAATTAATTTCAATGATGTCGCAATAATTCATTTAAACAATGGAATAATTTTCAAAAAATAACTTGTTTTAAGTCTTATTTAATGATTTAACTTTTTAGTTAAAGCATGCATGAGTTAAAATCGAAAAGTTTGTAAAAAGTGGGACTTGATTCTTTTAGATTCTTCAAGATGATGTCAGGAAAAGCTAGTAACTTAAACAAACATCTAGAGTAAGACCTCAGACATCTATGCAAATGGACTAAACATACAATTGGTGTGAACGCGCTTTGTAGTCACTATGAGATAGGTGAAGTGAAGCCACTATTCAGTTCTTCACAGTATACAGCCGCACAATAGCAGATATAATAAATAAACTCAGTATTCAGAAAGTTGTTTAATCTCGAAACTACACTTTGATCAACGTGTGTTATAGGGTTAAATTAGTCTCGGAGAATTCCTCTCCACATCACTAACTCTGAAAAAGTGGACCACTCGGTTAGGTAGGGTACAAGTGAAACTTTTGGATCAGTGTTAGGTATTGCGTATATTCTGTTACTGGATAGATTGTACAGTAAGTTTTTTTTTACCCCCCCCCCCCCCCCCGTGGCACAGCGGTATGTCTGCGGACTTACAATGGTTTTGATGCTCGTGGTAGCTCTGTGCTAAACTTCAAACAAACAAAATTATCTTTATATTATTCTTGGTTCAGGGTGTGTTTATTTGAACGTCACTTGTCAACTTAGGCTTACAAGCTACAATACTGTACAAGTACTTTGTTTTCGTTACGTAGACTGTACCTTGAATTATTTTCACCAAATAGTCAAAAAGAGCCCGCCAAATGAAAGAATAACATTACAACACTGAGGTCAGAAGTTTAATCGTTTATTTGTTTGAGAGCAAAGCCACATTGGGATATCTGCGATGAATATAATTTAATCAAACGTTGTAAGTCCATAGATTTACCGCTGTCTCACTGAGGTTTGTTTGTTTGTTTTGAATTTCGCGCAAAGCTACACGAGGGCTATCTACGATAGCCGTCCCTAATTCAGCAGTGTAAGACTAGAGGGAAGGCAGCTAGTCATCACCACCCACCGCCAACTCTTAGGCTACTCTTTTACCAACGAATAGTGGGATTGACCGTCACATTATAACGCCCCCACATGTTTGGTGTGACGGGGATTCGAACCCGCGACCCGCAGATTGCGAGTCGAGCGCCCTAACCACCTGGCCATGCCGGGCCTCTCACTGAGGTACAATGTTAGAAGTAAGGTTATTTTGTGATAATGAAACATAATGTTGAATAAATAATCTCATGAGGTAACATCAGAGATTTATTGGAGCTAGTGAACCCTACCGGGACGGGTAACTTGGGGTTAGAGGGCATGTCATCACGTTTGTAGACTTTCATTAAAAATTTTATTGAACTATTTTATGAATGTATGTCAATAAACTTGGTATGAAATTGTAGATTTTAATTCAGATTTCTAGTATTATACATTAGTTAATTTCTTAATTGGAAAGTAAATATAAAAAAATCCTAAATATCGATTTTTGTCTGTCACACTGGTAAGTCATTTTCTGGGTTTAGTCAGATTACATTTTATGACGTCCACAATACATCGTCTATACTTTCATTCGAATAATATACTAAAATCTCCTATACTGGCAATCTAGAATATAAAATAAGAACCCCTACTTTTTCTGAGTGATAAGATATCATAATATTTATTGAATCCACCATATTTGCTCTGCTCATAACATCATAATTTGAGAAGACTTGTTTATCTACGCTTGCTTTTCTATACCTATAAGTTTATAACCAGTCGAAAGCTCTACATAATTCTGTAAGTCTAACTTATTTACGAAAGAAAAGCTCTTATATCGTTGGAGAGTTTGAAGTATTATAATCAGTGCTATTTTCCAAATAGAAATTAGAATTATTAGATCCAAATACAGCATAGTTAGAAAGCCTAGTAAATTACAATAGATTTTTGTGGTATTGGTATTCAAAAATGCATATATAGAGTCTATAAACATTTTTTTCAACATCCACATATGGATTTGGACAAGGTTTACGAAGAGGGTTAGCAAGTATGACTTACGAGCGCAAAAAAAAAGAACTCCAAAACCTGTTAAGTAGTGGAGATCATTGTTTTCCGAATATTTTTATTTACTGTTCTATGTTTTAAGAAAAATAACTGAAAGTTGAATATTTATTTGTAAATAGTAATAACAATAATAATATATATATATATACATATGCAATGCATTGTAACCGAAACCTCACTGTACGTCATAAAATATTGGAAACTATGTATTTATTAGTTACTGTGTAAGCATGGTAAAAGAGAAAACATGATGTTGATAAGCACTTTCATACCTATATTACCACTAAATCCCGACCACCTAAGTTTATTGAATCGAATATAACTTTGTACAGAGCCATTTCATAAATATTTTTATCACTTTTATATAGTATTTTACACAATTCTTGTTGCAACTACTGTATTGTGTAAGCAAGCCGATAAATCCTATCCCATTCTATTTTCAGAGCCGGGATTCGAATAAACTCTGCAGGAAATGTCCGCTTATCGACCAACAATGAAATACCTACCAAGTTTATTGGATCGGCCCAGAATTTCCATAAAGCCAAAGCATGAGTATGTTTAATACTTTAGACAATTCTCGTTGTAACCATTGTACTGTCAACAAGTTGATAAATCCTGCCCCACTGTGTTTTTTAAACAGAGAAAGTTCTGGGAATTGTGCCGCAAAACGTATTTGATATAGACGGTGTCAAAGTACTCAATGTATGCTAACACCTAAACAGGAACGATGACTAATTGCTTTATATTCAGCAGGTTTCTATTTCAGCCGCTAACAGTAGAATAATAAATAGGTGTAAAAAGATTAGAAAAATCTCTCAGGAGATTTACATTGGAAATTCTTTGTCGGCACTGAAAAGGACAGACAGTGCTAATAATTTTGTTTCTTCTCATTTCTAAGCTATCTTATAACAATAAAATAACTACAGAAAAGAAGTGTAAATAGGTGAGAAGTGTAAATTTTTACTATACTTACTTTGAAATTTTGTTTGTCTGTTTTATTATGAATTTCGCGCAAAGCTACACAAGGGTTATCTGCGCTAGCCGTC
>NW_013672973.1:3404-6618 GCF_000517525.1 Limulus polyphemus | reverse complement strand
ATTCTAATTGTTTTAGAAAGGTCCAATTTCGGGGCTTTTAGAGTTTTGTAGTCCTTCATCATATGTCCCTAATTTAGCAGTGTAAGACTAGAGGGAAGGCAGCTAATCATCACCACCCTCCGCCAACTTTTGGGCTACTCTTTTACCAACGAATTGACCGTCACATTATAACGCCCCCACGGCTGAAAGGGCGAGCATGTTTGGTGTGACAGGGATTCGAACCCGCGACTCGCAGATTGCGAGTCGAGTGCCCTAACCCCCTGGCCAACCGGGCCGTTGACATTTTATGAATAATACTAACAATAATCAATCTTTATTTTCGTTATATTTTGGTTACTTACCTACAACCTGGAGAATCAATTATAATGTTACAGTAAAGAAAATAACAGAAAAAATATATAAAGCTTTACTGAAAATAAAAATAAAAATGTTTGATATTCAATTACTGAGGCTTATTTCTCAATTGTTTTCACTATATATCATTGTAAAAGTAACTAAAATTTAAAAAAGAGAAACGTATTACGTAAGATGATAAAAGAAAAATAATAAAAATATTCATAGGGTGATGAAAAACACGTATGTTCAAGAAGTCTTGATAGAAATGACTAAACACCTTATAACCCAAGTGCCTTCGAAAGGTGGACACTTCTTCTTCAGGGGAAACTGGGAATGATGGTGTAATCGAATGAATGATATATATAAAGGAATTTAGTGTCTTCATAAAGGTCATCCGTTTTTCCAGGAAATGTTTTAAGCTTCTCATTTCCGGTACAACGTAACCGATGGCGAGAGTGTATATGAAAAGGTGTTAGGGATATTTTACTTTAGAAATGGCTAAATATATGTATATTTAAAACTATACTTAAGTGTTTAAGTAAAATAAAGGTGACACCTGGAGACTGATTGAAAAAGATATATTATGCTAATCAGTTTATAACAAAAGCAGGTATGAAAAAAATATCTTAACTAAATGGTAAGTTTTAGGAAATTCAGGGTTCACATTACATGAAAAAAATAAGCAAAGAATAGAAATTATTTTTTTGACAGAGATGAAACCAATGAACAGAGATCACTGATTCCAGGATCTAGATTAATTCCGAAAGGTTGAACAGTGTTTAAATTAGCAATCCAATAAGCTTCTTTTATTTCTCTATTTGCTTTAGTTTTGATCCTGTTTCAATGCCGATGGGAATGACTGGGTTGGTTAAAGTTTTGAGTAACAGGGAGATCTTTTTCGGTGTTAATTAATAGAAGATTTATTGTTGTTGAAACGTTCTCTTAGAGTTGTTTGTGTATGTCCTACATATTGGTGTTTGCATTTTTTACACTGTATTAAGTAAATGGTGTTTTTTGTTTCGCAAGTGATTTCTTTGGATATTTTAAAGTTTCTTTTATGAACTTGCAGGTTTGGCAACGGGCTTTATTACATGGACGACCACCATGTAATTCACTTTTGTGTGAACAAGAATATCTTTTGTAGTTCTACTTTTTCGGAAGGAGACAACGGGAACTTAAGAAAATATATGTTTAAGATGATCCTTGAGTTGTAGGAGATGTAGGAGAATTTATGAAACGTTTCTGAGTTTAAACTGATAGATAATAATAAGAGGAATTATATTTGAAAGTTTAGTATTGCTCTGTTTTAGGATGTTTTTCTGCTGAGTGTTGTTAGCCTTTTCAATTTGTCTGTCGATTTCAGTATCTTTATATCTTCTTTGTAACAAGTTTTGTTTTAGATATCCTTGGTGTGCTTCCTGTAGTCTGTTTCACCTGAGCATACTTTCTTTGTTCTAAGAGCTTAACTGTAGGTAATGTTTCGTTTAGAATGAGAAGGGTGACAACTTTTATAGTGAAGATATTGTGGTCTGTCTGTAGGTTTTTTTGTACAAGTCAGTGTGTAAAATTCCGCCTTTTAGAAAAACAGTGACGTCAAGAAAGTTAAGCTGGTTAGGCGAGTAATCACAGGTAAACTTGATTGTTTTGTGAAAGGAGTTTGCATGTGAGGTAAATTGTTTAAGTGATTTAAGACCGGCTGTCCAAATGAAAAATATGTTGTCTATGTAACGTTTCCATGTATGAGGTTTCACAGGGCTTAGTTGTAAAAGCTGATTTTCAATATGACCCATAAAAATCTTGGCATAATTGGGAGCCATTTTGGTACCCATTGCAGTATCGTGAACCTGAATGTAATACTTGTTATTGAATTTGAAGTTGTAGAGAGTTAAAACCAGGTTGGCAAGATCAGTTACTGTTTGAGATTCTAATTGTTTAGAAAGGTCCAATGCGGGCTTTAGAGTTTGTAGTCCTTCATCATATGGAATATTAGTGTAGGGGAAGAAACATCCATCGTGCAAAGAAGACTGTTGGGTGGTAATCCTTCACTACTACTACTACTAGCATAGAACAGTAACAGAATGTGGTAACGTTAGCATAATATGAGCAAATAAATTTAACTCTATTATCTAATGTTGTCGCTAAAACTAAAAGTTAGAAAATAGTCTAAGGTTTAATACACTTACTTTGACAGTACAGCTAGTATTGTATTTATACAAACTTATTTACGTTACTCATTAGTATATACCAAAAAACAACAAAATGTTGTTATAATTCTTTAGATTACATAGAATAACACTCAGCCTTTTGCAAGTGTTCTCTAAACTATAAACTTAACCCAATGTGGTGTATAACACACAACAAAATTTTAAATTCCAATCTTTGAAATTCGTTAAAATATTTAACCATTTGGTAAAAACAAAAGCAATGCTGTCCAATTTATAAAGTATTTAAACATATGGGAAAAATCAATTGTTCCAACACTTTTTCGGTCTGTTCTGATGTAAACTATTATCAATTAAGGGAATTATTTATTATTAATTCTACATATTAGGTTGTCAAGAAATTAATGTCGCGTTTTGGAACACTTTCATAAACCACCCCCTTAAAAACGTACATCATGTATAATAGTTAAATGAATCGCCTAAACGTCACGTTAGTGTAACCTATAAAGTTTAGTGTACTTTAATCACTTGTAGTGATGGTACATGATGAGACACACATTAGGCATGTAATGCTGTTTGAATACAAGAAGGGAAAACAACGCCTCTGTAGCCACAATGAATATCAAAAAAGTTAACGGAAATGTTTTGAACATTCGTAAGTGTCAACGATGTTTGAATACCAGAAGGAAAAAAAAACTTCTGTAGTTACAAAAAAT
>NW_013672973.1:0-2417 GCF_000517525.1 Limulus polyphemus | reverse complement strand
AATGTGATCGGCGAGGTTAGCCAAAAGTGGGGCATGCCAACAGGCTTTGGCATTATCATGGTCCAGGACATTTCAGTTGGGATGAAGTGGACAACGGAACAAATGACGCTGCTGAAGACGTGCCACCTAAAGAAGCCACCGTCGAAGAAGAAACTCTCCTCAGTTTTGAGAAGGGAAACGGTGAAGCTCTTGGTGAAGTTACTACCACTGATGTGACTGTTACCGATGATAGGACATTTACTGATGAAGTAGATGAACCTCACATGAAGCAGAAGCCAACGAGACGGAGACCAGTACGGAAGAAGATACGTCCCGTAAAATTAAGAGACTTTGTTCAATTGTAATTTTGTGTTTGTAATTCTGTACATTTAATTAAGTTATTGTTAATTGTTATTGGTTTATTGTATGTGGTTACTGTTTGGGACGAACAATACTAAGGAAGGGGCAGTGTTGCGTCAGCGAGGTCAAATGACTAGTGTTACGCCACGTTTCTAGAACTATCCTGTACCTTCGTGAATGCCCTAGCATTTACTAGATATATGTTAGTCTGGTATATATATAAGACGCTCACAACGTGACGGTAATAATGTGTGTAGGTAATGAGTAATTGAACTGCAGTATTGTTGAATTCGAGCTCGTGAGACGTGAATTATAGTTTGTTATAGCGCGATTGTTGAAGTTTAGTGTATCGTAAAGTTGTATTCGGAAAGAATAAACCAATTTTATTTAAAAAAAGACTTGTGTCGCTAAAGTTTCGTAGGAACGAAATGCAAATGTGGAAGGTGTTAAAGAGGACATCAACATGTTTTTTTGCTTCAAAGCCAAGTGATTTCTTTAATCAGAACATTAACAGCCTGACTGTAAGATGGAAAAGCATCATCGATAACAATGGAGACTATTTCATTTAATAAATATTTTGATATATGTTGTTCGGGTTTTTTCATCTAAAAAAACGATATTAATTTCTTAATGACCTAATAGTCCGTGTTTCATGCGCTATCTGCCACGCTCTTCGAAAACGTCGGTTTTTCTTATTTTTCAACATTCACACTGAGTTCTATAACGGGTTACACAAAATGAGAAGGCAAAACAATAATTACATAGGTGGAGAAATTACAAAATTTATAAGAAAACAAACATGGTGAAACACTCGACAAATTAAGATAAGTTTATTGAAGAATGTGACAACATTTTGGGCAACAGTTTCCAGTGAGAAGAAAACGGCTATGAGAAGAGACAAAGTATAATGAAGAAGTGAAGCAATATTTTTGGATATGTTTATATATTCGAGTGCGTCAAAATAATTAAATAACATTTTATCCCCGGGTATCTTTTACTGCGCATGACACAAGGTTTTAGTCTATTACATTCAAAATTTTATTATTACTTAGAATAGCATAAAAGCTTAGCTAATAATCCATATTTTAATAGTATTTAAATTCTTAATTCTAGAAGACAATATTTAAAAAATCCTGAATTTCCATTAGTGTGACCCACATGACAAATTTTGTCTTAGCATGTCATCATCCCTATTATATCAATCACCCCTCGAAAATGTACAAAAGTACACGCAAAATATTCTCTTTAAAATCGTTATTGCTCAGACAAACCATAATTTTTATAATCTTCAATTTTGTTTGGTTACAGAGCTATGAACAAAAAATCGGACCCCTTCTGTCACATCCTCTCTTTCACAATTCGTTGATAGGTCACTCTTACGTTTTATTATATATTACTTATAACCATTAGAAAGTCAAGGTTTTCATCTATCAATTGACGTATTGTATAACGTTGTATTCTGAACAGAATATCATGAATTTCAATCACAGTACAAGATTCGTTCCCGTGGGAAGGTTAACGACTAACTTGGATTAATTTGTAACTACTCTTGTCGCATAGACCAAGAAACATTTTGAGAGTAAAGGGAATATGTCTACTTTTGCATGTTATTAGTCTATATCATTTGATGCATTATTTAATTAAACAAAAATTATTAAATGCATTACTATTACTACTGTTACGTCTCCGTTCGTTAATTGATTTTCAATAAAACGTTTCCCCATTAAGCGAACGTTGGAACGAACGAAAAGGATGGTAATCTGATGGTACCATATCTAGAGAATATGGTGGGTGGGGAAGAACTTTCCAACCCAACTCCATAATATTGTGTTGCGTCAAACGTGCATTGTCGTGAAGAAAAACACCTTTCCGGTTGACGAATGAAGGGCGTTTCTGATGAAGGGCTTAATTTAAATGTTCCAATTGCAGACTATAGATCTCTGCATTGACAGTTCGCTGTGGATTGAGGAGTTCGAAATAAATTACTCCTTTGATGTCCCACTAAATACAAAACATCACTTTCTGCGGATGGAGTCCAGGTTTTTGAGTTGGAAGTGGTTTTTTGTCGTGGACCGAGC
>NW_013672972.1:36711-41861 GCF_000517525.1 Limulus polyphemus | reverse complement strand
TAGCTTGTGTTGCTATGATTTACCACCTAGTCACACCCTGAATCATGACTGTACCATTTTAGATGAGCTTGTGTTGCTATGATTTACCACCTAGTCACACCCTGAATCATGACTACACCATCTTAGATTAGCTTGTGTTGCTATGATTTACCACCTAGTCACATCCTGAATCATGACTGTACCATCTTAGATTAGCTTGTGTTGCTATGATTTACCACCTAGTCACATCCTGAATCATGACTGTACCAATTTTAGATGAGCTTGTGTTGCTATGATTTACCACCTAGTCACACCCTGAATCATGACTGTACCAAGCCATTGTTGTCCAGATACTAAAAGTGTCAGGTTTTACTTTCTTAGATGTAACTTGTATAACACCACATTAACCAAAGCATTTCTTTTGTCATATTGTGCTATGTGGTATCAGCTTGTATTGCATCATGTATGAAACAGCATGACAATGTTGGGAAACACACTTTCAAATACATTCAATGTAGAAGAATTGGACTTGTAAAATATTAAGGATAGTATTGTGGTGAAAACTGGTTTAGCTTATAACATTTGATTCGGAATATTATTTTTGAATACATTTATTGGGTTTGATTTAAATTTAGAAAGGAGATATTATTTCTAAGTTTTTTTCATAACAGTCAAATAGTATATAATATTAAATTGGAAAAGTGAAGCTTTAATTTCGTGTGATATTAAAAACAAAGTACACTTTAACTTGGAAATCACTTTTTAAACTACAACTAAAGTTGTAATATATACAAGTGAGATGAATAAATAAACATGTAAACTATGAACCCCATATTGTGGAGGAAATGTTGACTATACTTCTGAATATACTACATCGATCTACATTAAATGTGGTGAGGTTTTAGTAAAATGTATGAGTCTGTTTTCCACCAAATACCAGATGTGTTACAAAAGTATTTGTACTCAAGATATGTCTGTGAACTGATGACATCAGTCTGATTAAAACTTTTGAAATAGTGCTGCAACATGCAACACAAACCTTAGATATTTATGTCATTACATCATGTTACAATATCAAGTGTTCAATTAACAGTATATAACCACTTAGTCAAAAAATTAATAGTTGTACACCATACAATACATAACTTGCCTATTAGTGAAAATATATGTAACATTTCTCAGCTAATGAAGAATAATGTAATTTGATATTTTACTAACCAACGGACGTCCGTGCAATTCGGCATATTCCACTTCGTCTCTATATCCTGCTATTTGAAATCGATAAGCATTTTCTACTTCAGCACTCCAGACTTTAGGTCTTGTCATCGACCTTGGCTTAGGGTTCTCACAGCGTTCTTGAGGGGATGTAGACAATACTGAAGTATTTGGTGCTGAGTGGGCTTTCAGTGTTTCTGACATTTTTGGAGCATTTAACTTGCTTAAACTGGTCTCAAAGAGTAATCTGAAAAATAGAAAAGTCAAATAAAATTCTTAATGTTTTAGTCACACAAAAAAATTTAGTTGTTTTTGTAGGTTTCAAGAGGATAAAATATTTTTAATTATTTGAATCAAGTAACGTCTCGTTGAACAGAATTTACTTTGTATTATCAACTAAAGGCTTGAGTCTTGACAACTCAATTGATAAAACATTGGTTTAATATACAAAGCAGTAATAATGTTGGTTGTAACAGTGAAGATAAGATGTCAGCTATTGGTAACTCAATTGATAAAACATTGGTTTAATATACAGTGCAGTAATAATGTTGGTTGTAACAGTGAAGATAAGATGCCAGCTATTGGTAACTCAATTGGTATAGTATTGGTTTAACAAAGTAGTGTGGATTAAGCATCCCAGCTTCAGGGCCTAGAGAGACTTTGATGTTCTGGTGACCATTTAAGGATGTGGTAAGTGAAATCGACTGTATACATGACTGGCTCGGCAGCTGGTTCACAGAATACCACCTATATGACAATAATTACATCTTTAGCATGAGGTTACTTGGTTATATTACATGGAGTTAGCTTGAGTTAAACATTTACTGAGTTCAGGAGGACATTTTAATGTTTAGAATGAGGAGTTAACTTAAATAACGATAGATAGCTAATTGGAATACCATTGGCTCAAGATACTACCATTAGCAGAGGGTTGTGGATTCAAGCTCCAATTAGGACTGATTTCTTAACATCAACCCAAAAATGCTGCTTCAATCCAGGACCTATGGTTCACATTACAATTTGGAGACCAATGTTCTACCATAGATAAAGTACCAAGCATGACTAACAAATAAATAATGGTAAACAAAAGTTGATTAAATATTATTAAACTTTTAAATTAGGACTTGTCTTCATAAGTATTACTAACTAATTTGAACTTTCCACTGCTTTAGCTGTATTTCTACTTATTGGTATAAAATAAATTGTAATTATTACATAAATATCAACTAAAGACTAGTTATTTGAACCAAAATAAATGGAACAGCCACAATGGGGCCCTTGTTATCTTTCAAATGTTATATTAAAAATTTCTTAATTGAAGCCTAGCCTATCTTTTCCAAAACTGAAATTTATTTAAGCCATCATTGTATCTTCAGAATATAGCATAAAGAAGTCAGAGGCCTTTATCCTATCAGTCTCTGGATAATCTTATAAAGTGAAAAAAGATCGCCTCTTACCCTTCTTTTCTAAGAAAATATAAGTTGGAAAACGTTTAAACCTTATTTTATCTACAAACGATAATCTTTCCCTTCCTGAAATCATCTGACTCTGAACCCTTTCCAATAAGTCATCATCCCTTCTAAGATAAGGAGATCAAACTTACAAAATATTCAAAGTGATTCTTAAAATGAAGTTAACTAGTGATCTGTATTATTAATTACCTTTATTTGTAATTAGTGTGTAAAATTTAATTAGCTTTGTTACTCTATTAGTAACACAGAATTTGACTTAACGTTACAAAAATTTCAACTATTCCTGTGTTTGTACCAAAAGCAGATTTAAAATACAAATTAAGTTACCCTTGGAATTTCACTCTACAAATAGTATTATTTTTCAGCAATGTTTACAATTAATCTCTTGTTTTTTCTGTCATATTGTGTATTTGAACGTGGATTAACCAGTCACTGACTGTGTCTTAAGTATTAAAGTATATGCATGCTGGTGTAATCTGTGCTAAATAATCATTTTGTTTGCTTATAATATTATATGTGATGTCAGCTACATCTGAAAAAGCAAATTTCCTTAGAGATTCTGAGAACCTTAAGAAAGACAAAAGAACTATCAATTAAACTTAAATTAAACACATATAATTTTAAATTGTTAATTTTTTTTCACGTGAAGTTGGGCCTATGTAGGTATCACAACATTTTTCTTGCTGTCCAATCCTGGAAATCCAAATAAATTAAGATGGGAATTAATGAAATACATCACTACCAACATAAGAGTGTTCTATAGATCTTGACAAATTTATCCTTATATTAATTTTAGTTTAACTATAGTTTTAAGTACAGTAGAGAGCTAGGCTATGATTAACTTAGTGACTTACGTTACGATATGCCTATTCTTATCATCCCAATACAATGAGATATGCAAATTTAAGGTTAATCATACTTCACCACATATATTTATATGTTAGGCACAAAGAGTAATAATTTACAAGTCACTGTTTTTAATTTTGTAATTAACAAAAACCTTAACTTAGACTGTCTATGCTTATGCAGTCACTTTGGTTTATCAAACGTTACTATAGAAACATAAGGGTTAAAGATGGCGCTTTAAAACCTTAAGATTCTTCAATTATAAATGTTAGAAAAAAAAGGGTTCTTGTTAAAATAATATAGGTTTCGGAATGAGCATCTGTTTTTGTTTCATAACGTGTATAACTGGCTCATATAATAACTTCATTTTTATTTCCTAGATATATATAGAGGGAGAATTTATAAGAATGCGAGTGTAACTAAAAATGAATGAAACAATATATCAGTCACATTGTATCTGCTATATTCAATGCCGACAAAGCCTTTCTCCCAGTATCAGGGCTCGTCAAGCCAGCTGGTATATGACAGACACAGTAGTGTTCGAAATGCTATTTATGTCATCAGTTGCTAAAACAACAACTGTTTCGGTGTGAATTAGACTGAGTTGTTGAAGTGAAATTTTTCTCAATTGTAATGATAATTATAAGAACACAATATTAAAATTAGTACTATACTCATTGACTTGTATATAGATGTTGACATGCATTTTGTTTGTAAGAAAAATTATTTCCGAATTTACTGACATGGTTCTGTAACAGTCATTCAACAGCTACAAGAACAACCAAAGAAGAAAGGAAACTTACTTTATCAAAATTACAGTGCTGTTTGACGAACAGAATTATGTGTGATAGGCACAAACTCTCTTAGGTGATGAAAAATGCTGTAATTGCATGTGTTGTTTATGAATATATATCTATTTGTAGTAGTATAATATTTATTTTTGAAGTTATTTTATGTTTGACTATATACAAAGTTCAAATATCACGTGGTGAAGAAAATAGTCAAACTTGTTTGTTCCTTTGTTGTTCTCGAGGTTGGTAATGCCTGCTTACAGACTGGGAAAAGATATTGCTTATACAATGTTGGATAAGGATGTGACAGCAGTGTCCTTCTATGGTTGTTCAGGTTATAGCTAGAAGTTATGGCCCTTGCCATATGTTCTAGTCAGACTAGCCATCACGTGGGTATCGTACGTTGCTCTGGGTAAATGCGAGGTTTATCTTAGAAACCTGGAATTTATGTGATCCGATTTCAAATCTCAACCGACATAGTCTGGAACTTGGTCTGAGAAGAGTCCCCATGAGTAATTGTCTGGAATAAGAACAGCAAGTACACAAACTGTCTGCGTGTAATTATATAACACAGATCGTGCATCTTGTTCTACATTTATGTCCAATCTCATTTTTCTGTTTATTATAAACTCAGTGAAGTAAGAGGTTTACTAATACTTCATTATCCAGTTATTAAGTAAACCTGTTTGATTTCTTTTACTGAATGTTCCACAGGGGTGATTGGTAAGATAATTTTGATACTATGACCAGGATTTGAACCTGGTTTATTGTAAAGTTTTCTGAAGTGTTTGTTACTATTTATTTGACTCGTGTTATTAATTTAAAAAAACTTTTATTTCGAAAAATG
>NW_013672972.1:35624-36679 GCF_000517525.1 Limulus polyphemus | reverse complement strand
GTAACTTATTTCTTGTTACTACCACAGACTCGGGAAGGAGAATCGCCAGTATCTTGTACACCCAGAATGGTTGAACAAGTTCTCCATATGAGGATAAACCTCGTTGTGAGGAAAACAAGAAATGAGGATTGTTGTGGTGGTTTGTCATCTGGTGAGTCCAAGACTAAGAAGGGTAATCTGTATAGGATTCCAGACTTGTGCCAGACTGTGTCTCAACCTCAGCTCTGGTGAAAGGCACATGGAGATAAAGTGAAACTGGAGGCACCATTGGTGAATGCCGTGTGCCAACTGAAAGCTAGTGGGGGAGATGGTGGGTGCTGAACCATGACAAGAATGGTAGATGGGGCACTAAGTAGCTCCCCCAAGCCAAGAGGCATTTTACATTGTATTAGAGGTTCGACCCAGGGGAAACAGACCAATTCATTGAACTAAATCCATGGTCTGGAAGAGGAATGACACTGAAAGTTTAACTGCGTATGTGGATAAGCTGCACTGTTTGCATGGTAAAGCTTACCTTGCAGTGGCTTCAGCAGATCATGAGGATAATTTTGTATACAAGTTTATAGAATGTCTACCAAAGGAGACGACGTGGCATCACCTGGGTGTGATACACCTTCTCACCCTTATGGGGCAGTCTTTGTCAGGATGTAACACAAAGTAGTCACTTCAAGTTGATTACAAGAGAGGAAGGAGCCTATTGTAGTAGCTGCACTGACTTCATCATGGACAGAATGTCCTATCTAGGCACCCACGTTACACGAGGCTTGAGCCCACTGGAGAGTTAATCAACTACCCAGGCATTGTGATGCAACTATGCTGGTGTCCAGTGAATGGGTAGGGGTTATTTGATCCTCCCATGGTTTATATATCTCAAAATATGCCACCAATGCTCTGTATGGGCGTCATTCTGGAAGGAAGGACAAATCACATGCATTGCTTCTTGGAGAATTGGGTCACTTTTGAGTGTTACTGCCCTTACATTGCCGAGCAGCAAGGTAGACAGGGATATCAGTTTTGACCAGTGCAACAAGTTCAAGAGAAACAACAACCATCAG
>NW_013672972.1:23600-34687 GCF_000517525.1 Limulus polyphemus | reverse complement strand
CTATCAGAGTGCAAGGGCGAGAGAGATAGAGTTTCTGGTTGATAGAAGAGTGGCCAGGACATTGGTAGATCTTGCAGCATATTAGACACACTGAGCAAACCAGCACTTAGGCCAATTAACATGAGCTTTGTTCTGACAAATGAAAATAAACTAGATGTGAATGGAGATTTTATTCACTGACTGTCTAAGAGGTTTGACTTACATAATGAGGGAAGTTGCTGCCAATCTCAATTCTGGTATCAGCATTCTTGGAATTGATGTACTATAGAACTTACTGCTTGGGCAACAGGGAAACTGGTGTTCTTTGGTAGTTCCAATGCTGGCCAGATGGGTCCAAGGAACAGTGAACTGCACGAGCGTAAGAGGGAGAGGAAGTTACAGTACCTCATGTACACAAGTGGTGTCATGTGGTTTACTACAAACAACGTCTAGTGCATCTATTCTGTGAGATAGGGTTGTTGAGCTAACATACAAATTACGCTGTTTTATGTCCAGAAAGCAAGCAGCATTAGCTTGGGTAGTTATCTGCCAGAGGGAGGATGAAGTTCTGGTGTTATTGTTTAATTATTGATGATTGGTTATACAGTTGCAAGCTGGAATATTCATCAACACAGGGAGTAGAGTGGAAGCACCTGATGTTAACAGTAAAGCTAGTGTTGTGTTCGTTGCACTAAATCTGAAAGTAAAAACTCAAATACCAAAACACCTGATATTTCTAGTTGAGGATTTTGCAAACAATCTAAGTTCAATGCAGTGGCAGCAACTCATTGACTTGTTGGCAGTATGTGCTGATGTATTTATAGGACTAGCTGAGCAATTGAGTTAAACCACGGTCATACAGTATCACACAGATACAGGTCACACACGTCTGATTAAAACACCACCATACAGGCTTTCGTGGAGCAATAGGTACGTTACCAGCTTTGAAATAGAGGTGATGTTAAAAGAAGAACTATACAGTTTCAGAGAGTGGTAATCTCCTCCAATTCTCAGGAAGAAGGAAGGTACACTCAGATTCTACATTGATTTTATATGGGTGAACTTGGTAACTTGTGTTGATACCATTATATAACTGTAAACAGGTGAATGTCTTAACATACTAGAAGATGCCTGTCAGATTCAATACTTTAGATCTGGCGTCTGGAAACTGTCAAGTTGAACTGACGACGAAAGCAGATCCAAAACTTCTTTCAGCAGAAGAGATGGCTTATATGAGTTTTGTATCAGAACCCACAATATGTGTGCTTATGCATATGGTATTGGAATAATTTGGCCATTTTATAGATAGCAAAAGGAGCTCCACAGATCCTGCTAAAATAGCAACAGTGACAAAACGAGATGTCTGAAGTTTCCTTAATTTTTCATCATACTACCATTATACACTTACTGAGATGGAAACACTTCAGGTGGAGTAAGGAATTTAAGCAAACATTCCAGTCCTTAATATGCTTTAGTAGAAGCCCCAGTGTTGGCATACCCACAACAGTATAGAGAATTCTTACTAGACACTGACCAGCAATTGTCTTGCAACTGTAATAATACTGCTCCAGTTCCACTGAGTACAACATGTAATCGTGTATGCTAGCTGTCTGCTGATGGATCCTGAATCCAGATACTGTATGATGAAGAAAGAACTACTTGCAATTGTTGTTTTTGTAAAACTTTTCCAGTGCTACTTGTATGATAGAAAGTTCACTGTTTGAGAGGACCATGCATTGCTCAAATGGCTGAACTTCTAAAAACCATGAAGGGATGATAGTGCACCAGGTCACAGAATTGTGGAACTATGACTTGATCATACGACTGGGCTCACAACAACGAAACATATGTTGATTTTCTTGCCAGATGGTGAGACCCTGTACATTTGCTGAATGTGGGACTTAAGACCATTTTTGTTATATTGAGAACAAAACGTACTATAGGGGATTCCACTAAAGATGGACGTCTTAACTAACACCTTGGGAATTCTGAAAAGAGTAACTGAAGGGGGCAAATCAGCTGTGGGTGCTTTTTCCCACACAAAAACGCAAAGCTTGTCCAGTTCTGATTGAGGAATGTACACAGACACACATAACCTATAGCCTTTGTATGATCAGTTATGAGTGCAAGAGGTGTGCTATACCATTGTTACCATTCACCAAGCACTGGTTCTCAGTTTGTGTTACAGCTAGTTGTCCCCAGGTATCTGGGTCATGCGGTTCTCCAGACTTTGCATGACATAAAAAGTGGTGGGCACCAAGGTGCTACTCGAACTTGTGTTAACATTCAACACTGCTGGTGTGAACACTGTAGGTGATATCTGGAGGTTTCAACCCCACCTATATTGTAACGAGGATAACCAGTTACGTGAGTTGCTCATTTCACTCTAGAAAAAGGCAAGGTTTTTAGAGACTAAGTAAACTGGTATTTAAGTAACTTAGTACACAATTTCAACTGTATAGCCTGGAACTCGGTCTTGACCAAAACAGTCTGAGAAGAGCCACCTAGAGTGATCATCTGATACAAGAACTGCAAGTAAATACACTGTATATCAGTGTTCACTTGTCTAATAAATGTTATAAATTTTGTATTGTATTTGTGTCCATTGTTATTATTTTATTTTATGTCAACTCGGTTAAACAAGTTTTTGTAGTACTTCGTAATCGATACCTTGAATGAATCTCCAATTATTAATAAGACTTATGTGGTATCTCAAATGAATATTCAATTGACATGCATGTACAATACATGTGTTTACCAACAGTTTGGAGAATACGAGCTATTAACAGGTGAGGCTACATAAATCTTGTATTTATTTAAGCTAAAGATTCTTCTTCTCTAACTGAAGATGTAAATAAAAAAATCAAATTTCGAAACATTCAGTTTTAGTATCTTGATTCAATACTTTCACGTTTTGTTTGGTATATCCCAAAAGTTTTACTTTGCATTTGCAAAAGAAAATAAGGAGTGATTGAATATGATTTTTTTTACTATTACATATGCTTCGAATACATATTTTATGGTAGTATTACATTGTGACATTCTGGCCATTCAAATGTAGGGCTTGCATTAAGCCAGATCCATGAGACCAAATAAATTAAAATCTAAGTAGACATTCTAGCCATTCAAATGTAGGACCAGATCCATGAGACCAAATAAATTAAAATCTAAGTAGACATTCTGAAGAAAATGGATAAGGATGTTTTTCTCAGTCACATAAATTAATTAACAATATGGAAAACAATAGAAAATTCTAATTTAAAATGATAACCTTTACTCCAAAGTTACTTTGTATCAGATGACTGCTTGAGCCTTAATTATGTGTAGATGTAGTTGTGGCATGCAGATATACCACGTGTTTTCCACTTTCCTATTTTAATGTAGGATATTTGATTTTTTTCTTTTTTCTGTATCTGTGCAGTTTTTGCAACCCATGGTATGGAAGATCGTTGACTTCGTTCCTTTGTTAGTCTCTAGAGATAATACCTGCTCCACCCGTGTCGTCGTGGCTAAGAGCAGAAATTTCTAGAACTTGCAAAGGAACATGATAGTAGGTTCTTGTTTAGTAGGAGTGTCATTATCAAAGACCATTTATTTGGCCAGATGAGCATATCTCTGTCACCAGAATATATTACCAGAAGAAATCAATACATCTGCCAATAGAAAAATTCTGTGACAGGCAACTGCACATGAATTACCAAGGAAAAAGACGACTAGACAGCCTTGTAAAGGTCAGATTGTGTTTCATTTCCTCCAAAAGGTGGTCACGATTTGAGTGTTTCAAGCTGTACTAAGTGAAAGACGTTTTATAAAACTATAACAAGTAGTTGACAACCAGTCCAACAAAAATCAATTGTTTTGATATAAACAGAAAAGTACAGCTTCAGTGATGCTTAGATGATACAGTTGACAGTAAATCATTGATAGAAGGTGACGTTGTGTTGTGATAACTCTCATTTCATCCCTGTACTAACATAGTCAAAGATTGTAGAAAAAAAAACAAAACATATCAGATACTTGATCCTTGATGTGTTATTCTAAACACTTGTAGTGACAGTTTAGAGTCATTTGCAAAATACCCTCTTTTAACGCTTCATTGGGCTATAAACAAATGCAACATTTGCTAAAATCTTGTCATGGTCTGGCGGTTAGGATGCTCGACTCCAAATCTGCAGGTCATAGGTTTGAATTCCACCACCAAACATGCTCACCCTTTCAGCTGTGGGGGAATTATAAAGTGATAATCAATCCCGCTTTCCATTGGTAAAGATTAGCACAAGAGTTGGTGGTCGGTGGTGTTGACTAGCTGCATTACTTCTAATCAATCGCTTCTAAACTAGGAACGGCGAGCCCTCGATAGCTTTGAGCGAAATCCAACAAACAAACACCTAAAATCAACTTGATTTAAAACCCACCTGAGATCAACCGTGACACAAACACGAATGGTCGACTAGCAACAATCGTGATTGAATGTGAAATTGAACAAAAGTTTGGCTCGAAGCAAGTAGTGTGGGATTTCACCATAATGACAGCAAACGGATGGAAATTGTCAAATCTTGAACTGGCACGGTGGTCCTATACTAACTATTGCCATAACGTTTTGTTGTACAATCAAATAAAATCATAGGAAGTAGGTGAGGGGCAGCACAATGAAAACTTACTTGCCTACGATGGCAAAATAACTAGTTCCAAGTCTGGAAACATACACAGAAGGAACTTTAATAAACTGGTAATAAAAAAAAAGCAACTACGTGCACAACATTTAAAACACGAACGCACTACAAGTTATGTTCAAAATTCAAGTCCCGATACTCCACCCCTCTCTAAAAATCACATGACGGTGAGTTGCTCCCTGGGACATCACAAGATACAAGTGTGACATAATCAAGCAGATCTAGACAACTCAATTGTCAGATGGTTTCCTTTATTTTAGTGGGTTACAATTCATTTCTCTTCAAAAACTGGCTTTGCGGTAAGGCTAAAGGTTTATAACGCTAAAAACCCCGTTTCGATTCCCGTGGTGGGCAGAGTTAAGATAGTTCATTGTATAGTTTTGTATTTAACAACAAACGAATCTTTATCGCGAATGATAATTATATTCCATAATGCTGACAGGCTTAAGGTAAAACTAAAAAATTTTTCAACGTACAAAATAAAGTTCATGCAAGTTAATGAAGTAATAATGTTATCAACAAGTCTACTCGTTTCATTTTATCTTAACGAAGAACAAACAACTCCTGCCTGCAGTATAAAGTTCTTTTCATTAGGCCACCATAGTGTATTTTAACACATGTTGTGCTAAAATAAAGAAATACAATATAAAGCGATTGTTCAAATTAAGCTAGTTGGAGTCCTATTTGGGCGAATAAAAAAATGTGCTGTAATTGAATAAATAAAGAGTTGATCACATAAAGCTTGTTAATGGTTTATTCCAAGCATAGGTTAGTTGCTGGATAGTACATAGAAAAGAATATTAAAAGCTATAGAAATATTTATGAAGATAAAATAAAGTGATAATGAAACGTGACAAGAGATTAAAAGTATTACTAAAGCAGTGAATGGTCAATTGACTCGTTTGATAGGTATAAAGTATCATGTGCTGAAACAATATATGTTTATAGAAATTTTGTATCAGAACACTGTGTCAAAAATACTTATACCATACGAGGTATATTGTTTATTCTGCTTAATCAGTCGTGTTAAGACACCACAGTAATTGAGCTGAGTTTTGTTTAAACAACACATACATTTTCATTTTCTTCTAAAAATGTTCGCTTCTTCTGAACGAAAATAATATACTATTTTTCAAAAATTACTTTCATAAGCTCCAAGTGCTCTTAGATATTTCAACATTTCATTCGAAAATTAAACTATTATAAGGGTTGTAATAATTAGTCACTGCTTATCAGTACATTTAGTATGGTATAGTTTAGAATATTTAATAATAATGATACTGGGTTGTTTTAATCCACCTACATCATCGTTTACAAGTCCAGACTTCATTGCAAAAATGTTCTGACGTGAACTTAAACCAACTAACGTTTTTAAAGCTGGGATACATGTATTATGACCGTGTACTGAAATATACAGAATTGAAGTAAAATAAAATCTGATTACATTATCAATTAAAGTAGTTTTTAGCAGTGGTATTGCGGATCATAAAATGGCTCTGGGTTATTATTATTTTTTATAAATTAAGTACAAACTTTTAGCTCATAGCTCCGTCATCTCTTGATCGATTTGAGATCTAATTACAGTTTTGGACTTGGGAAGTCAAACCCTTTTGATTGATGTATTTGACAATGCCCAAGGTCTCGCAGATTAATTTACTCTAATCCTGCCTAAAAGAATTTCAATTTGAGGGTAGGCTAATAGAAATCATGATGAGTAATAATATCGAATCGGGTATACGCGCGCCTCACGCTAGGTATTGCTGGCTCACAAAAATATAGCTAATGAAAAGGAAAAAAGGCATCGTGGATTAATTTACTGCAATCCTGCCTAAAAGATTTTCAAGTGCGCGGCTATTGAGGATTCTCTTGTTTCTAAATAAGTATACTCTTATTTATAACAGATATATGATGTTTTAGGTCTAACATTATATTCTGATAACAGACTTTTGTTTTGATAAGTCTGTACTTCATGGCAAAATCATACAAAAACATGTCATAGTTCAAAAACCTACCACTCTGAACACAATATATTGAAGTGAATTTTTTCAAAATTATTTTCTCTTTGTTTCCCCTGGTGGTTGAGTGATAAGTTTGTGGGCAAGCTTATAACACTAAAATTAGGTTTAATTTCTGTAGCAGGCACAGAAGAAATACTTCATTCTTCAACTTTGTGCTTAAAAACAAAAATATATTTTTTGTTAACATAATGTGCTAAGAAATAATATATAAATAACAATTCAAATTCCTTTAACTAAAGGTTAACACAAAATGACTGACTTGAAAACTATAAAGCTGCTTCAGGGATAAATTGTTAATTTCTGATAATTACGCTCATCCTAGAGTTTTTACACGAGAATGTGATCGATAACCAATACTTCACAGTACTTAAGCCTTAAAAAATACAGACACTTTAAATCAATAACCAATACTTCAGAGTACGTAAGCCTTAACAAATAAAAAAAGTTAACATAGTTTTGGAAATCTGTAATCATATTATAAAATGACATTAACTTGAATTCAGCATTGAGTTTTGAACAATATGAAACATATAATGTATTTATTTATTAAAATAAACCATCCAGAAATTATGCCATGTTGAATGAATTTTCCTTTCTACAGGAAAAAAAAAACTAGAATATCAAGACATCTTGTACTCCAAAGTACAAGTTTATAACGGTATAATAAGAAGGCAGGCTTGTTTAAGTAATTAGAAGTGAAATTAATTTATACTCAGTAAAAATACAAAGGAAGTATTATAAAACGTAAAGTTTGTACATTTGAAATATATATTCTGATCAAAAATTTCATCCTGTCATAAGCTCTGTCATTAAAATTTTGAAATCTAAAATGCTTGTGTCAAGAAATAATTCTTTAAATGAAAAACATCACCTCATTCTAAAGGTGTTTTTTTTTTACATAATTACTAATTAGGAAGAATATATCTATAATTGTAATTATTTTTAATTCACAAAAATTATAATCTTAAATGTAATTTAGTATTTTCCACTAACTATATTTTTCACATAATAATTTCATAATGTGGAAACCTTATCAAACTATGAATATTGTTAGTGAACTCATTACAATATATCCTCACTCACAGTGTTGTGCTATTACTTGCACACGTTCAGTGTGTCGTGTTATTACTTGCACACGTTCAGTCTATGGGAACTCTGGTCAGATCTGCAAATTCTATATTGACTATATTTTGTAGCCAAGTACATCAATGTTGAAAAAAATCAAACTCCCACTGGGTAAGTCCTCTCGAGACATCAACCTTTAAACACTAACTTAACTATATATATATATATATATATATCAATTTAAATACATATGTATCAAAGATTAATATAGTTACAGCCAACCATTTTGTTTGGTCAAATGGTTCTTACAGGTGTATAACGTTGAAAAGTAAGTAAGAATTAATTTCAACTGCACCTGAGGCAGAGACAAACTTTCTAAACAGCCTTTCTGGTTTTTTTTTTTTTTTTACAGATATGGAAATGAGCTACTTCAGTTATAGGATTTGTTTTAGAAAACATTTTCCAATTCACTTAGTTGTTTTTTTTACTTAACTTTTTTAGTGGCATAATTTCATAGCAGTTGTGAGTGAATAAGTGTATGTAATTATTTTTAAAAGGAAATAACAAAAGAGAAGCATCTAAAGACAGATGTTCCATATCTGAAAACGTTTTTAAGCACATCACACTTGCATAAAATAAAAATGATTATAAACCTAGAAACATTACTCCTTCCTGTGTAAGCTTTAACAGTAGATAGCCGCAATCGTCCAAGAGTTAAAATGAACAATCAAATTTAATGGAAGTCGGTACCTTGTAAATCTGTATTCATCATTAGTTCTGATATAAAGAATTAAAAGATTTCTTCATCCAATTAGATATTAGTTTTAAATGTTAATATAAATGCAGCTTTTTATCAGAAAAATGAAACGGTGTCGGTTAAAATTCTTCCTGCTTTAACTTTACAAATTTTCAAACCGATGTATTTAGGTTTAGTATATGTATTAGAACGTTTTTTTTATTCTAAAAATATTCACACTTGTATTGATATTTACCTGTGATTATTTAAATAATGGATCTTCAATACAGTAAAACAAACATTCACTAGTTTGTAATTCTATTTTCGTAGCTTTATTCCATTCTTCTTTTATTAATTTTAATGTATTATAAATTCTGCTCGTACTTACATTTATCACTAAAATACTGAATGTTTTAGAAACATTACTAACGAAACTGACAAGACGTGATACGTATATTCGAAGCACCACCAGGTTCGAAATATTATATTTGGTTATTTATATTTTTGAGTGGAGTTCGGGAGGTTGGTAGCACTTTTACAGCTTTAACACTGCTCTTCTTATAGTGGCAATTAAAGTCTTGCACTCTTTAATATTAACTTGTACCCTGGGGTATACTTGGTAACACTTCTGACTGATTATATTTTGGATTATATATATATATATATAGTTCTTATTAGTTTACTGGTTATCAAACGCGTATTAGTAAAAGAAATGCAAAAACTAAATAAATTTAAGTATGCAGCATTTTAAAAATATTTATGTAACATAGTTAACAAATGCATCTGTGAGTTAAAAAGTGGTTCTTATTTCTAACAAATACTGTTGCTTGAACACCTAAAAATCTTTTAGTGTACCCGCTTATAACAATGTAGTACGGTAAACTTATTTAAATAGTTAAACAAGTTACAACAGTAAGAAAAGATGTGCTGATAATTCCACTTTTTACAAAACCAAAATTTCCTAAATTGTTCTGAAAATTTTAGTTTTAAAGTTTTATTCTAATCTTGGTAAATTTGAAACTTATGAATTTGAGATTTTCTAATGTTTAATATTTAATGTTTGTTTGTGTGTATGTGTGTGTTTATATATAAACACACACACACATACACACAGAGGCAAATTTAACACTTTGAAAGTTGATAATGTTGGTCGCTGTTGCAAAGCTTGTAAAATTAAGTTGAAGTTTTTTTTAGGTTGTGAAAAACTTTCTCATAAGTATGAAGTAAGTAATTATACATTCCAAATATTTGTAAAGATTCATAAAATGTGCAAAATATACCCCACCCATTGACAAGGGTTTGACTGTAAAACATTAAATAAAACCTAGTGTTTAATCCTAGTAACATTTTTGTCTAGTTTTACTAATAAATTGAAACATATTTCTATTCTTTGAAAAGTGCCTGAATTATAAATACTCTAGAAGTATTTGAGACTTTCTATTATGAAAAGCTTTTTATTAGATGGTCCCTACTCTCCACTTTAAGTCAATTTAGATACAGGAATCTTAAAATACCCCTCCCTCTTCCCCTGGGTATTAATCATGTAAACACTCATCATAAAATTATCATATAATGTGCAAATTTTATACTGTGTGTGTAAATTGATGTACAAGAATTCTCACGTACAAGATCAGAGTCATATGACAAATATACTAAAAATATGACATCTATTAGCTTCAGAAGATTCGTAAGGTGTCATTATACAAGACAGTTTCATGAAACAGATATGCCTCAGAATGCAAGTACTAGATAAAATTAGTTGAAAGTTTTTAGTGATAGGATGATGGTTATAAATTTGTACTAAATTAATGTGTATATAAAAAAAAACAACAACCAAAACTGCTGTGGTTAAAAAATACTAAATAAATAAATCTAGCTTAAAAAAAAAAATGCCATTTTGAATAAAAAATATTTTCTGTGTGCGTAACAAGATGAAAACAAGCAGCAATGTTAAAAATGTGTATTTCTAGGGAAAACAAATTTCTAATAACTACAATGTACAATAATGATCCATTCTTTTGTTAGAAATCGGAGCATTTATAAATAAGAAAAACTAAGATAAGGGTATGATGGAAATGAATGCAACTAAGTACTCTTCATCTAATTACTTGGATATAGTTTAACATCACATAGATACAAGAACATTAGCTTCTTTGGGTAAGCCTGCGACCTATCTCCATATCAGCTACCGATCCGACCAGAAGAATTCCCCAATGTTTTCCCGATCCAATTTTTAAGAAGATCAGATTGGTAAATTTGTTTACCTATAAAAAAAATATGCAATAATTCAGGTGCTTTTGCAATGAAGAGAGCACAATGTATTCCAAAATAAGGATTTGTTTAACGGTTTGCAGGAAAATAAACGTAAGGGGGGGGGGGAATTCTTCAACTTCATCTAATAAATATTTGTTTTGTATTCTGATGAAAACGTGTCCTTTTTGTAGTCTGATAAATGCATGATTTATTTGAAGAAGAAGTTTTGAAGCTTGACGCATGCCACTAGTATATATATATATATATATATATATATATATATATATATATACTATATACTATACGTAGTAGTACACAACGACATAACTAAGCAGTACTAGTATAACTAACTACCTACTAACC
>NW_013672972.1:16928-23579 GCF_000517525.1 Limulus polyphemus | reverse complement strand
TATATATATATATATATATATATATATATATATATATATACATACACGTTAGGGATGTCCAGAACGCACAAATGCAGATTGTCAAAATCCTATCCCAATATCAGCAGATTTTGGGAGCCTCGGCACTGATTCCGATAGTTCACTCAGGTCGCAGGCTTATCTTTGGGCAGTATCTGTTAAGAACATGACAATAAAGGCTGCTTTTAAACAATGTATGAAATATACAGGTTATGACATTTAACAGCAGTTACAACAAGAAAAAATATATAGTTATATTTATGATTATATAAGCCTCTTGGCTAAAATAAATTTAAAAAAATGATGTGCCAATATATTCTATTTATAAATTAATAAGCAATAAATTAAAAAAATATGCATACTATATGTGTACATTTGTTTGCTATATTATGTACAAATTAAAGTTTTTAAAACAATAAAATTATAACATGCAATATCTAAAAAAACCGAAAGCCCATTATCATGTGAACACTAAATAAACACGTATTTCACAGTTTGTTAAAAGTAATCCTTTAAAGTACTTATAACTAAATCTTTTCAAGTATAATAATTTATTCTCCAGATTTCCAAAGGCAACACTTTAAATATAGATATAAATTTTTGATCCTCAAATCGATTTTAAGTAAACTTTATGACTACAAAAAATATTAAATTTTGTCATTTATCAATTTTTAACTTTAATTTTGATTCACATATTAAATAAGTTTTAAAATTTCCACGCACACACAAGGTTTTAAAATGTATACAAGTCATCAATGAAAACTGACAGAATATTAATCGAGTTACATTTCTCATGATTTTGATATTTGTTTAAGTTTCCAATAACACCTCAGTATCTTGTTTAATTTCATAAGAAATTGTGCTTATAATTCTTTGAAACAAATATATCATCTTCATAATAGAGATAACTAGCAGGACTTTCGTAACAAATCTGTACAACACAGGAGGGACTAAAGCCACATTTATCTAACCCTGAGCAGGCACTATGACCTGTTTTTGTTCTCCAAACTTGTATAGGTTGAAAATCATCCAAGTCCATGATTTCCACAACAAAATAACATGGTACAAAAAGTTCATGTGCTGGAGTTAAAAAAGCCTTGCTTACAGTGAAGATATCCCAAGTAGTTGAATATATCTAGAAAGTACAAAATGTACTTGGTTAGAAAAGTAAAAAAAAGCTAAGTAAGCAAAATTAACATATATACATACACTTTTCTCATAGAAAAACTTCCTAATATTTGAACCTAATTATTTGTTCCCGTGACATCAGTTCAGTTCTTGTACTGCTAACCCTAACAAATCTGCACCATGTTGGCTGAAATAAAGTTTTTTATTAGTAGCTGGAGAGTAAAGGTTACTTTTTATAATAACTTCATTACCAAAATCCAGCTGTTTAGTTCGGTAATAATCCTGATTTTTCGTTGATTAAATGAGAATTGCAGCTACGTCTATGAGAACCATTTATCAGGAAATATCTTACCGTGTTCCTAAACAACAAGATCATCTAACGTTAATACGTATGGTAGGTAATGGGAAAAAAAAATACATGAAATTTTAATTGATTTATAAAGTTTTGCACATACAAAACAGTATCTGAATGGTCATAAACAGGTAAACGTCAGCACAGAAACGGTCACGTTCTCTCAGACGTAGAACACATGTTTAAAAAACGTGTTGAGTCGAAACAGGTAAACCTTTTTGTGTACAAACAAAAATAGTACACACAATATAACATGTATTTTGACATGACAAACAGATTAGTAGCTCATAACAAAATGAATTGTTTATAATGGCATACATTATATACAATACTGCACACAGATATGTTTAACAAGTGACAAACAGTATAGCCACAAAAATGTAACTTGTGCTATCTTATATGTATAACAATACACAACTATATATATATATAAAGACAAAATGTATGTTTATTTGCACCTAACTCCTCTGAGCCTATTGGGCCAATATTTGTATGTAAATACTATGAACTATGGGGGAATGTCCTAAGGGAGTCACAATTGAACATAACCCTATTTATATTTTGTAAAGCCTGTTGGTTAATTACTCCCAGCCTATTGAGTCAATCTCAAACAATCTTGGCAGGTTGACGCTTTAGACAATGTTGAATATTTTAAAGGGATTCAAGATCAAACCCAGTGCACATTTTATATCCCACATTACAGCCTGTACCCTAGGGATTCTATAACTTTGTGCAGCATCTTTAATTTCATTATTTGTTTTGTTCATTAACCATATCTATCTATAAATAAATAGCTCATAAGCTATTCATTACATTAATTGTTAATAGGCGATTAAATCAGCACTATAAAACAATAATGAATTAAATATCGCATTACCATTATTGATCCAGGTTGTCAACTTATTGTCGTAACAGATAATGTCTGTGGTAATAGCACCCAAATGCATTGGGGATATCTCATCTACCAGACAAAATACAAATGTCGATGTCAATCTAGTTAGCCGTCATAGAAAATCATGAAAAAAAGAAAAACTAATGAGGGTATGAAGCCAACTGCTTACAACCACAACATCTCGGAGCTTCTACTACCTTTCATTGTCTATAGCCAGTTGTGTGAAGGAAGTTACCTATAAGTTTCTTATATATGACATACAAGATACACATACATACACAACAAAAAAAAATAAAAGGAATAAAAGTCCAGCTACAATGAACGTTATGATACTTAACTATCATTAAGAACCGACTATATGTACAACTACACGTGCTGTATAGTTTAAAATTATATAACAAATTCTTGTGTATAAAACCTTTGTTGCCAAAAATGAAAGAAGAAACTTTCATTACATAAAAGAATAATTTAAAAATGACACACGATAGAAACAGAATGTATTGCAACTGGAAAGTGCGAATTGCATGAATAGAAAGGAAACCTGGAATTTTGAAAATGGCATATAAAACCCTGAATCTTGAAACTTTTAATACTTATTGTCACATGTGAGCAACGTGTCACAAAGCCTCTACTTTCAGAAGTGGTGTATAATTTATAAATATTCAAAAGTAATCAATAAAGCATCTAAAATGGGATGTAAATATCTATTTCAACTATAAACTCTGTCTTATTTACTGAAAACCAAACATTTATGAAATGTTAAAAAAAAAAAAGGACTCCCCATTGGCTTGGTAGGAAGTCTCTGGGGATTGATACCCCTTGGTGGACATCAGCTTCTTTGGGTACCATCCTTTAAGATCATAACAGTAAAGGCTGCTTTAAAACAATGCAGGAAACATACAACCGTTACAACAAGGAAAAATATATAGTTATATTCATGATTATATAAACCTTTTAAACAATAAATCAAACCAAAATATAGCCAGAAGTCGGACATAATTTTACAAAATGATTAAAATTAAAAACTTCTACCTTTCCTTTAGGAGTATAAATAATACTTTATTTTAACACTTTGACCAATAACATGAAAAGCATAATATGTAATATATCTAGCTATTACCATATTAACGACCATAAAAACATAAAATTTGAAACAGAATTCTTATTAAGTGGAATTTTCAAACATTTTGACATATTTTTATTGCTCTACATACCTGCTTGTAGTAACCATGAGGTTTGTAAGGGACATCTTGTAGTAACCACGAGGTTTGTAAGGGACATCTTGTAGTAACCACGAGGTTTGTAAGGGACATCTTCTAGTAGCCACGAGGTTTGTAAGGGACATCTTGTAGTAACCACAAGGTTTGTAAGGGACATCTTGTAGTAACCACGAGGTTTGTAAGGGGCATCTTTCGTGCTAGACAAACAGACTTTGGGTTTAAAGAGCTGATATAAAAGGTTTACTGACTTCTGGGATATGACATGATATTTTCTGATCAGGACATATTATTGTCATCAGTAGTTGAACAGAAACCGATGATTATGTGGAGAGGAAATACAGGATGAAATATACTTGTACCTTATTTCTGAGAATAACAGAACACTGTTTCATCAAAGTTAGAAAAGACATTTTGTACTAGTCACATGGGATGACAAAATAGTGCATTCTAATTAAACTGGAGGAAGACCTGGGGATGATAGAATACTGAACTTTTCTGGATAGTTCAAAATAATGACTTGCGCTGCCATACAGTAGAGAAACATGATCACATTTGATAACAAAACTGTCTATTCGAGTGGATGAAATGTAGGAAAGACAGTTTGTACCAGTCACTGTCTGACAGAAAAGCAAAGACGATTTGAAACGTTTTCAGAATTATCTCCAGTGACACAGATAACTTGTGACTATGTAAACCAAACATGGGATATAGAAGGCACTCGAAACTTATCACACCACCAGCATTCTGTTGTTGGTCTTTTAAGGCCTTTTCATTGAAGCTTACTTCTGTCTTCCTAACTAGGATGTCTAATGTAATAACGATAACACTTTCTTCTATAGGAAGCATTATTTTATGCAGTGACCTCAAAGTATCCTTTGTGTTCTTCTATAGCTCTCAACACTATAACTTGGTATCTTCATCGCATTCTATATAACGGTTACTGGTTGATGTGTTATTACAAGTGTTTCTAGTTCTATAGAGAGAGTTCATATCCACTATAACTTCATGGTTCCTCAAATCAGTATATGCTGATCTAACCTCACCATAGTCGTCAATCTGTACCTTTAAATCACAGTCGTCGGACATCAAGTTATCTGAGAATGGTACAAATGGAACGCTTCTTCTTCTCTCGGCCTGCAAAATCTCGTGAGCAGCTTGATCCATTTCTTCGTCAGTCATGTTTATAGCCTCGGCAAGTTCTCTTTGTGTGGTTCGAACAAACTCGGGATCACAAAACTTACCTAAACCTTGTTCGTGAAGGACCTTAAATAATCAATAAAAATACACCACCACATGAAATGTGCATCATCATATGAAAAATACACCACTATAAGAAAAATGGACTATCATATAAAAAATACACCACTATAAGAAAAATGGACTATCATATAGAAAACACACCACCACATGAAATGTACATCATCATATGAAAAATACACCACTATAAGAAAAATGGACTATCATATAGAAAACACACCACCACATGAAATGTATATCATCATATGAAAAATACACCACTATAAGAAAAATGGACTATCATATAAAAAATACACCACCACTCCTCAGTGTATTAAGAACAAGCTAAAAAACAAAATTATAAAATAATTGAAACCATTACATAAAAAACATTATACATTTCCTCGAGGATTATAATTAATAACAACCAAGTTTAAAAACCTACAGTGAATAAACTTAGAGTTCATTAAAACTAAACATGAAACATTAAGCATGTTTAGAGTTGACAGAACTTTAAAAAGTGCAATGACAAGAAACATTTGTAGTGTTACTAAAGTTCTGTGTTGCTACTAAGTATTAAACATTCTAACATTTGTAGTGTTACTAAAGTTCTATGTTGCTACTAAGTATTAAACATTCTAACAACTTTAGTTGCACTACAAACGTTAGAACGTTTAATACTTAGTAGCAACATAGAACTTTAGTTGCACTACAAACGTTAGAACGTTTAATACTTAGTAGCAACATAGAACTTTAGTTGCACTACAAACGTTAGAACGTTTAATACTTAGTAGCAACATAGAACTTTAGTTGCACTACAAACGTTAGAACGTTTAATACTTAGTAGCAACATAGAACTTTAGTTGCACTACAAACGTTAGAACGTTTAATACTTAGTAGCAACATAGAACTTTAGTAACACTACAAATCTATGTTGCTACTAAGTATTAAACATTCTAATATTTTCTGCATTAATAAAATAGCTTTTTTTGGAGTGTACACTGCTGATATATTAAGCTATATTTTTAGTAGTGACTTCAGTGGTCTAGCTATTCCTGAGAACACATTTATTAATTTCTGTTTCCTTTTTCCTCCCATTTACTCACATTCTCAGTAACGTTTGTTTTGAATTACAATCATACGAAGTAGCTAGCTCTCCATACGGTAATCTATGTTTTGTTTGTCATACCTAACTGAAAGAGCAGCAAAAGTAGTGTACTGACATATATGAGCAAGAGTTGTGCACTAGCTAATCTAGGAATTGATGGACTGTTTACGAAGCATTTAGTGTAACTGTTGGCTGCAGGATAGTGTATAGTGATGTTCTTCCAAAAGTATCATTCATATTGAACAATTTTGTCAATTCTCACTCACATCCTTAGTTTACTTTTGTGTATTTTTTAATATGTGAAAGATTTTTTATATTTTCATATTTCATGCAAAGATATTCGAAAGCCATCCGTGCTAGCCATCCCTAATTTTGAAGTGATATACTAGAGAGGAGGCAGCTAGTCAACATCACTCACAGCCAACACTTGGACTACTGTTTTAACAATGAATTGTGGGATTGACCATCACATTATAATGCTCCCATGGCTGAAAGGGCGAGCATGTTTAGTGATAAGATTCGAACCTGTGACTCGCCATGACAAGTTAGAACGTGAACGAAAAATAAGTTGCTGATATTAAATTCTTTCATTCATGTCTGGAGTGTCTCAGTAGGCATGACTACATAAAATATCCTAAAGGCACCACTGATAACTGTTTCTATTAATCATCATTCGTGTCTGGAGTGACTCAGTAGG
>NW_013672972.1:14644-15928 GCF_000517525.1 Limulus polyphemus | reverse complement strand
GTTTCTATTAATCATCAATCATGTTCGGAGTGTCTCAGTAGGCATGACTACATAAAATATTCTAAAGGTACCACTGATAACTGTTTCTATTAATCATCATTCATGTTTGGAGTGTCTCAGTAGGCATGAATACATAAAATATTCTGAAGGTACCACTGATAACTGCTTCTATTAATCATCATTCATGTTTGGAGTGTCTCAGTAGGCATGACTACGTGAAATATCCTGAAGGTACCACTGATAACTGTTTCTATTAATCATCATTCATGTTTGGAGTGTCTCAGTAGGCATGACTACATGAAATATCCTGAAGGTACCACTGATAACTGTTTCTATTAATCATCATTCATGTCTGGAGTGTCTGAGTAGGCATGACTACATAAAATATCCTGAAGGTACCACTGATTACTGTTTCTATTAATCATCATTCATGTTTGGAGTGTCTCAGTAGGCATGACTACATAAAATATCCTAAAGGTACCACTGATAACTGTTTCTATTAATCATCATTCATGTCTGGAGTGTCTCAGTAGGCATGAATACATAAAATGTTCTAAAGGTACCACTGATAACTGTTTCTATTAATCATCATTCATGTTTAGAGTGTCTCAATAGGCATGAATACATAAAATGTTCCAAAGGTACCACTGATAACTGTTTCTATTAATCATTATTCATGTCTGGAGTGTCTCAGTAGACTTTAGACTACATAAGATGTTCTAAAGGTACCACTGATAACTGTTTCTGTTAATCATCATTCATGTTTGGAGTGTCTCAGTAGGCATGAATACATAAAATATTCTAAAGGTATCACTGATAACTGTTTCTATTAATCATCATTCATGTTTGGAGTGTCTCAGTAGACTTTAGACTACATAAAATGTTCTAAAGGTACCACTGATAACTGTTTCTATTAATCATCTTTCATGTTTGGAGTGTCTCAGTAGGCATGACTACATAAAATATCCTAAAGGTACCACTGATAACTGTTTCTATTAATCATCATTCGTGTCTGGAGTGTCTCAGTAGGCATGACTACATAAAATATCCTAAAGGTACCACTGATAACTGTTTCTATTAATCATCATTCGTGTCTGGAGTGTCTCAGTAGGCATGACTACATAAAATATCCTAAAGGTACCACTGATAACTGTTTCTATTAATCATCATTCGTGTCTGGAGTGTCTCAGTAGACTTTAGACTACATAAAATATCCTAAAGGTACCACTGATAACTGTTTCTATTAATCATCATTCATGTCTGGAGTGTCTCAGTAGGCATGAC
>NW_013672972.1:12086-13929 GCF_000517525.1 Limulus polyphemus | reverse complement strand
GTTCTAAAGGTACCACTGATAACTGTTTCTATTAATCATCATTCATGTTTGGAGTTTCTCAGTAGACTTTAGACTACATAAGATGTTCTAAAGGTACCACTGATAACTGTTTCTATTAATCATTATTCATGTCTGGAGTGTCTCAGTAGACTTTAGACTACATAAGATGTTCTAAAGGTACCACTGATAACTGTTTCTATTAATCAGTACCTTGCTGTTCAATGATATAATTAATGTAGAACTAAATTGATACTGAGGTTAAAATACTGATGTTCGTACAGAAATAAAACTTTAAAATTCATATCCTACGTGTTTCACTAATTCTGCATTTAAGAGCGAAAACTCACCCGACCAACAAGACTTTCTGCACTGCCAATTATTTCACCGTATAACCTCTCTGTTTCCAGAGTTCGTCTTACCGGTGAGTGGTGGAACTGACGTCCTGAAAAGTAAAATATTTTCAATGAGACTCATTTAGGTTTTTAAGCACAGACTGTCATGTATACCAAAGATATTCACAGGGTGATGGTAATAGTACTTCAAGTTGTAACAGGAAAATAGGATATATCACTTAAGTACATGTAATAAGCCAACTTGAAGGTCTCCTCAAAGTATCTCTCAAGATTTTTCATTTTATTCCGTGTTATCTATACAAAAAAAAATCAGTTAAGAACATTTTTTTATTCTATATAAATGCTCATTTGATGAAAAGAAACTAAGAGTGGATTCATAAAAATGTTTATACATGTTGTTGTGGGACCTGCTCACCATGGTAAGAGGCTCGATGAGTTGGTATGAAATATGAAGCTTCCCTAAGAAAACCTCTACTTCTTTTAAAGACTGATTTATGCCCAATTTCTCCATCGGGTGCTATCCCAGCTACAGCCATTGCTGGCAGCTGAGCTAGTCTTAGTGAGGCAGCAATGTGACTGAGTGACCGCTGATCAATTTGGTTATTACGATTTTGTTGTTGACCAGGTAGTCTGTCACTATCAAAAGGATGCTCATGACTGTCCTGTTTGTTTAGGCAAGGCAGACGAAAACTTCCACCTCTAGTGATGAACTTTCGAGGGGGAGGGGTTGGAGGTCGGGGTCCCTCCTGGTCTTCAGAATCACCTAATGAAAGACTAAGCAACCCATACATAATGTTATAATGAGAAAATGCTCAAATTAACATTAATGTGCTGATGTACTTTTATTATATAAAATAAAAACACATCATTTAACTGGGAGCTGTGTATATTATTATAAAAATGGAAGACATTTTCAAGTCTCATTAGCTTGGATATTAATAAATCTTCTAAAATGTAAATATCGAGCTAGATGAATATTCTAAAAAACAGGTACACGTAAGACTGAAATTATATACTGCCTGTTTTATGCAATGTTTCTAGTGGTGAGAAATTCATTTAAACTCCATGCTGAGGTATGTTTTTATAAAAAAACAACAGAATATAGAGTCTGAAACATTGTCTAACACAAGAACCAAAATACATATCTTTAAGAAACTCTGCCTGAAAAATACTTTTGTTCCTAGAATTCAAATTAAGCAGACATGTGGATGTATTTAATGGAGCATTTTTAAATGTATTGTTTAAATTAGCTGAAATATATAAGAAAATACCTCAAACTAAACTATATATATATATTGGATCTAAAGGTTTGTTTATGTAAGTTAATCAGAAAAAAAGAGAACTGACTTATATATTGAGTGTAAGTTCATTTCTGACAACATATTACCATTAACAATATTTCTGACAACATATTACCAGTAACAATATTTCTTACAATATGACACCAGTAACAATATTTCCTACAACAAGATACAAGTAACAATATTTCT
>NW_013672972.1:9831-11086 GCF_000517525.1 Limulus polyphemus | reverse complement strand
AATTTTTTTCCTGAAAAGGTGGTGTCTATTTACTTGTGACCACGCTGTGTACTGACAATATGACACCAGTAACAATATTTCTTACAATATGATACAAGTAACAAACATACTACCTGTATCTATCATGCATTGTGTATAACACTGGACCTTTCTTGTAACTAATTGTTTCTTGGTTAGAAAAGTTAGAAGATGGAACTATACTTTCAGAACTGGAACTGATGTTAGTAACAGCATGCTGTTGATGTACAGCCTTCAGTGGTATACTTTCAATATCTTCACCTGCTGAGCAGGCATCATAGCTAATTAACCCTTCAATTGGCATGGTAAGCTGATGGGGTAAAGGGGACCCAGAAGCGCTTGGTAATGAAGAAACTACACCGTAATAACACAGTTCTACATCATCTACTGATAGAGAACTGGAAAGAAGGATGTTAGTATGTAACTAAAAGCAATCTATGTTAATGAACAGACACTTTTACCAAAACATCATGTTGTTAATGAACAGACACTTTTACCAAAACATCATGTTGTTAAACACGCAACATTTACTACAAGAAATAAATATGACTCAAGAGAAGTTAAAAAGGTACTTGTAAAGAAGTACAAACTCCCTTTACCTAGTGACAAAAAAAAGTTGAAAATATCAATGGGTAAGTAATGTTAAACAGTACATATTCTTATAAAGCTCGAGCTGTATATCAATTTCCATGGGAGATAAGTTTTAATATAAACTTCAATATTACGAACAAAATATTGTTACTGGTTTCATATTATCAGAAATATTGTTACTGGTGTCATATTGTAAGAAATATTGTTACTGGTGTCATATTGTAAGAAATATTGTTACTGGTGTCATATTGTAAGAAATATTGTTACTGGTGTCATATTGTCAGAAATATTGTTACTTGTATCTTATTGTAAGAAATATTGTTACTGGTTTCATATTGTAAGAAATATTGTTACTGGTTTCATATTGTAAGAAATATTGTTACTGGTTTCATATTGTCAGAAATATTGTTACTTGTATCTTATTGTAAGAAATATTGTTACTGGTTTCATATTGTAAGAAATATTGTTACTGGTGTTATATTGTAAGAAATATTGTTACTGGTGTCATATTGTCAGAAATATTGTTACTTGTATCTTATTGTAAGAAATATTGTTACTGGTTTCATATTGTAAGAAATATTGTTACTTGTATCTTATTGTAAGAAATATTGTTACTTGTATCTTATTGTAAGAAATATTGTTACTT
>NW_013672972.1:4839-9015 GCF_000517525.1 Limulus polyphemus | reverse complement strand
TAACAAACACACAGCTGTCATTTTACTACCCAAGTATAAAAGTAACTTGTTTAACAAACACACAGCTGTCATTTTACTACCCAAGTATAAAAGTAACTTGTTTAACAAACACACAGCTGCCATTTTACTACCTAAATATGAAAGTAACTTGTTTAACAAACACACAGCTGCCATTTTACAACCTAAATATGAAAGTAACTTGTTTAACAAACACACAGCTGTAATTTTACTACCCAAGTATAAAACTGAGTTGTGTAACAAACATACAGCTGTCTCTATTGCTATACGAGTGTAAATGTGAGTGTTAAGTGAAGACACCACTGCCATTTTATAAATTGGTTTTTCATGATATATAATAAAGAAAGAGACTTTTAAGTCAAAGAATACTGAAATAGGTTTACATAATACAAAACTTAGAGAACAAACGATTGTACACGTGTGTGTATACATAGTACGTTAATTTTTTTTTTTAGGAGAGGCTGAATTTTCACCTTAAAACTTCACAGATTCCATACGAAGATCAAGAGAGTACATTAAATATGAAGAACATCTAAAATGTGGGAATGACCAGTCATATAGCATGAAACTTGTATGTATTGGAACTGTGAAGATTAAATGCTAAAATAAGAATTCAGCTATGTATTGATTTATCTGACGTTTCTGTATATTTAATCTACGTGTAGAAAGGATCATCTCTCTAATTTTATGACACAATCAAAACGACAAAAATGGAGTATCAAAGTTTGAATACTGTTAAATAATCACATAATTACCAATATAAAGACTGAAGTTTTTGTATCTGGAGAACTACAATAAAAGTTAATCACAGAAGAATCCATAAGACTTCTAGCCTAAAATATAACAAATGAGGTAGGGAAAGTAACGACTATTTAGTTTGACGAGTCAAAATTAGAACATGTATAACTAACGAATAAATGTGCCTTCACCAACCTTGACAAATCTTGTCCATAAACAGAGCTAAGGTACCTTTCTTGTGGAAGTTTAATATGGTTAATACTATAAGGATTAGCTGCGGCATAATTGGAGAGTGCTGAATCAGTCGGAGATATTTTAGCTTGAGATCGACAAGGGCCAAGGTGAAGTGATCGCATTCTTTCTGGATATCTGGCACGTATGGTGGTCCACATTCCAAAAAATGGATGATTCCTCTGAGATAATCAAACAAACATGTGAAAATGAGAGAAAACGAGACCAAGATGAATGAAAACAACTCCACTAATACTCTGTTTTAAATTTTTCATTTCTGAGTACTGATGTATAATTTTTTTTCCCATAGTTTTAACTTATTACCACATTGGGAAGGTTTTTGATTTGGTGTCTTATATTTTGGCAATAAAACAATGATTTTGTTTGGATATCTCGTGAAGTATAAAATAATGTCCTGAACAATCTTTAACTATTGCCTTGATACAACTAAACTAAATAAAAATTATTTTTAACTGTAGATGAACAAAAAGATAAAATTATTACATCTTCTGGTAATATGAGACAAGATAATTATCTTAAAGAATAAATATATTGTATTCATCATGAGAATGAATCAATCTGAATTATAAAACTCACCCTATGCATTGGTTCTATATCCACTCCATCATTAAATTCATCAACGTCTAAACTACCAGAAATTGCTCTTCGTATTTCAGGCCCAAGTTCATGGAGAGTTCGCAACCCAGCCTGTAGCAAAATAATATTTAAAATATTCAAACTAGGATATTTATTCAAATACAAAAATATATTATCTTTTTTTCTCACTACTGGGTTGATGTCATTTTATGGTACAGATGATAACATTCAAATTGGGTAAAAAATTAGCTTCTTGTTAGAACGTGAAGGGTTAGTAAAGGAGGAATAATGGGTGTCACTGGTAGATTTTTCAACAGAATCGCTTTTAGTGTTTTCATTATTGTCATATTAAATTAATTATATTGATAACGAGGTGGTTTGTGGGATATCCTAACTGGTTAATGACACTGAAATATGTCTTTGCATATGTTTAAGACTAGCTGATATACCTATTCCAAGACAAAGGGGACCGTGTGGAGTAATATGGGGGGAACAGGTCTGAATGCCGACTCCCCATTAGGCCCTAAGCTTGAGGTTAGACAAAAAGTAATAGTGTGACAGATGGACATACAGACAGATAGGGACCCACCAAGAAATGACATGGGGAGGGGGGTCAAATCTGAATTTCAACACCCTATATCACTCCTTGGAGTAGCCCCACCAAGGCCTAAAGGTTGGTAGAGATCAACAAAATAGCATGTGGAACACAATCAATCTGTATTTTTAAAAGAAAATGAGAAGCCAAAGCTCAACTATGTTTTTCCTAAACATTTATGGTTATAAGAAGACAAATTCAAAATATTTTTAGCAGATTGAGAATTTTTATACTAGTTTTGTTTGTAATTAAGCACAAAGTTACACAAGGGCTATCTGTGCTCTGCCCACCACGGGTATCGAAACCCGGTTTCTAGCATTGTAAGTCCGCAGACATACCGCTGTGCCACTGGGGGGCTACTAGTTTTGAATAACTTATTGTTTAGCCTTATCTCTCCATGTTTAATTTTTTTTGGATATTACAGCATTAGTTATTTTCGTTCACATCGGGCCTAGTTGATTTGTTAGCATGCTGACTGCATGTTTATGTAAAACACTTCTGAGGTTTTCACCTTTTCTATTCATTGTTTTAACATACTTGGTGTTGTTTACTTTACTTATTTGTAAAATACACTACTTGGTACACACATCCTTGGGGCATCCTGGCCTTCTGGAGGGTTTGAAGTTTTGACCTGTCCCCTCCCCCTCTTTTCAGGCATGGGGGGGGGGCACTGTCTTGTCTGTGTGTCACATTTCATGTCCATATAGTTTTTGACCAAACTTGGCTTTAACAAAAGCTCAACCAAAGATGACAATGATGTTTAAAGTTCATACCAGGATTATAGCTAAAGCATTATATGATAACAACAATAATGTTATGGATGTTCACTGAAATATGAAAATGAACAGGTATATTATAATTACAAGTTGTCAGATCGTCGGATAAAACCTATGATGAGGAATTGGATAAGCTTATACAAGATGAGAATACTTGAGAAAAACTGAAATTCAAAGCTTGGTTAAAAAAGTTGCTGATTTTAACAGGTCCCTGCAAATTATTCAAACATTTTAAAGAACTTTAAATGTACTGTCTACCCAAGACAAGTAAGAATAATTGTCCTCTTAGATCTATCTCTTCCAGTGTAGGATCTATAACGTATCTGCTATCTAAATGGTTGACAGAACATCTAGGCCTTGTTCTAGCTGCCATATTTAAACCATAATGTGGAATTTACCACTTTTTCAGTAAATTACAAACGTTTGATATAATTGAAGATAAAATGGCCACATTCAACACATTCTCCTGACGTACCAGGAGAAGAAAAAATAGAATTTTTCAAATAAATATTACCTGAACAGACTTATTATCAACTGAAGGAAGGACTAGTTTTAGTACAAGTCAGGTTTTTCAAGATGGTTGAATAGTTTATGCAGCTATTTTGATCTTAAAGGTGATAAATTACAGAGAAGGTAACAGAAATCCTTATGTTCAGAGTTAAAGATATAAACCTTATAAATTTACAGGAGCACATTCTCAAACGTAATTTCTTGATATATTTTAGTTATTAAATAATTGGAAAAGTTTACCTCATGAATGAGAATGAACTTATTCAGAATTTATATAATAGATAATTGCAGTACAGCCTTCTAACACGTACAGGTTCTTTTGCAATACATTCAATTATGTTAGGGCTTTAATGATTAATCCTATAAATAATGATGGAGCCTACATGATTAATCCTGTAAATAATGATGGAGCCTACATGATTAATCCTATAAATAATCATGGGGCCTACATGATTAATTCTATAAGTAATGATGGGTCCTACATGATTAATTCTATAAATAATGATGGGGCCTACATGATTAATCCTATAAATAATGATGGGTCCTACATGATTAATTCTATAAATAATGATGGGGCCTACATGATTAATTCTATAAATAATGATGGGGCCTACATGATTAATCCTATAAATAATGATGGGGCCTACATGATTAATCCTATAAATAATGATGGGGCCTACATGATTAATCCTATAAATAATGATGGGGCCT
>NW_013672972.1:0-3889 GCF_000517525.1 Limulus polyphemus | reverse complement strand
ATAATGATGGGGCCTACATGATTAATACCTATAAATAATGATGGATTTTTTTCTTGTATAAAAACAAAACCTTTCTATAAATTTTCTGTAATTGTAGAAAAACTTGAACCAATTTAGAATGCTTTTCCCACTATACATACAGTCAAAGCCACAGCATTCATTGGATCATTTACATCTCCTGCAGCTTTTTCTTCTTTCCTCTTCTTGAACCGTCTGAAGTAGTCTTGAATCAGAAACGTTGCATAAAACTTGCCCACTGTTACGTCATCGTCGGCTGGGTAGTAGTAAAAAAAGTGTTTAAAAATCTAAGTGTCTAGTTATTCGCTGGTAACCACAAAATGTATATTACAGTTAATGAAATGTTACTTCAAATCTTTTAATATGTTGTAGTAGCTACAGGAAATTAAAAACTTATACAAAAAATAAGCAAACCTCCAGCAGGTGGAACCACTTGATCTAGAAGCTTTGAGGATGTTCGTTTCCATATCTTCTTTATCACAGCTCGGAGTTCTTCATTGGCCTCGTCAATATTACCTACTCGTTAAAATGTACGAGGAATTTTAGATTTATAGACTTTTAAAATGGTACATTTTTGAGTTTATATTAAAAAGTTAGATAATAATGCTTAAGCTGATGTGAAGGATGTATCAAACACCCCAACCATCACAAACATATGTGGTATTCTAAGGATAACTGGAACTGACAAATATTAAGTCTACAATATTGGAGCTTCTAAAATGGCTTGGTTTGAAAGAGAATGAATTAAACATACACAACCAGCAAACAAAAGACTCAAACACAGGTGTAAAACAAGAAATAAAAGCTTCACTCGTTAAACAAAAACTTTCTAGGTGTTTACTTTTTAATCTATCTAGTTTCTAACTTGTTGAAACTTCACTGGCTGCTAGAACTAGGCAAAAGACTACATAACTGTGTTTATACCACATAGTTTTTAAGCCTTAGTTTGGTATATCTCACAGTTACCTATAAAAGTGATCATTCTTATTATGTATATTCAGTTGAGATTAACTTCCAGCTCATACTAACTTGTACAAACTCCTGTACTACACCTTCACTAAGATATGACCTGCACCCCAGAATAACACAGATATATGTTAAATCAAGTATAAGCTCTATGGAATGGCTACTTTTATATCCAACCTTAGCTTCAAGTGAGAATTAATGCAGCTTTACGACTACTTATTATCATTACATAGATGTTAAATAAATACAGAACAAAGCTTTTAAAAATATTGCATTATGTAATATAATAAACATATTTTATAGTTTTGAAATGGTAAAACCTGGTATATTTCAACTGCAGCATACACAAACACTGAGAAACAACTTTCACCATGTCAGTAGTTCTTTTTCTTTTTACAATAACCCACAACCGGCTACAAAATAAACTTTTTTATCTAAACAACCAACTAATTATGGTTTAAGTGACAACAAGCTGAAACACATAACAAAAAGAATCAAATAAGTAAGCATTAAGAATAAGTATTACAGCTCAATAAATCAAATGTTCACCATAACAGTAGTCAATAAGACACCAGGGAATAACTAACCTTCTGTTTTTATATGTAATGAAGTTCTAACTAAAGCAAAAAGAGTGGCATTGAACATTACAGTCCCATCAGTGTTCAGTGGCATGTTCATCGACACAAGTCTCTGAAAAAGTAAATAAATCTTACTATAAGAAAGCCCCCAGTGGATCAGTGGTAAGTTTCAAGGCTTATAATGCTACAATTTGGTGTTCAATACCTATGGTACATTAAAATATAATAAAACAAGCTACATAGTATGATTGGGGGGAACTGGTTCATGATCCAGGTTATCACACACTTGTATCTGCCTAAGGAAGTATTAAGAAAGCCCCTTACATATCCGTGTAAACACTGTTTAAGCAGTTACATATTAAACATGAGTAGTAAAAACTACTACATCAGTAGTCATTGCTCTACAAAAAAAAAAACACCTTACGTAAATAAATATCTGTCACAAAAGCTATATAATGTTTTGCATGTGTAGAAATACAACTTAAGGGATATGACACAAGAGTTTTATATGCAAAGGACCATGGGAAGGCTGATCTATGCTTCTTTTATACAATTCCCCAGGATCCACATATTACATCGTACCAAGTAATTAGTTTTGTTAGAACACTCGGTGTAAAGAACTGATGAGAGGAATCACTGGTTTTCTACGTAAAATACATGGAGGGTTTGTATTTACCTGTTAGAACACTCGGTGTAAAGAACTGATGAGAGGAATCTCTGGTTTTCTACGTAAAATACATGGAGGGTTTGTATTTACCTGTTAGAACACTCGGTGTGTAAAGAACTGATGAGAGGAATCACTGGTTTTCTACATAAAATACATGGAGGATTTCGGCAGCAGTTAAGAGTATTAATTACAATTTTGATGGTGTTTTTTTTTTTTGTTTAAATGATTTTGTTTGACTTACATGACACTAATGACCATGTTGCCAACAAAGTCATGGACCCATGAGCAACTTAGTGCACAAGTAGTTTTAAAAAAATATGTTTAAAAATCCAATAGAGTTCATGTAGGCCCCATTATTATTTATAGGATTAAACCTACATGATTAATTCTATAAATAATGATGGGTCCTACATGATTAATTCTATAAATAATGATGGGGCCTACATGCCCCATCATTATTTATAGGATTAATCATGTAGGACCCATCATTATCAATAGGACTGAAACAATTTACAAAACTTTATAAGCATTTTACAAGCTATTAAGTAGGGTGTGGGTATTTAGATATTCATTAATGATGGACTTGTGGTGTATTAAAACACTTTACAAAACTTCACAAAGATTCTACAAGCCACTAAATAAGGGAGTACGTATTTAAAGACTCATCCATGATGGACTGATGTTGTAATAAAACAATTTGTAAAACTTTATAAAGATTTTATAAGCTAGTAAGTAAAAGAGTGGGTACACAGAGACTCATTCATGATGTAATAAAACATGTTACACAAACTTATTTTACAAGCCACTAAATAAGGGAATGGGCACAGTGGATAAATGGTGTAATAAAACATGTTACACAAACTTATTTCACAAGCCACTGAATAAGGGAATGGACACAGTGGATAAATGGTGTAATAAAACATCTTACACAAACTTATTTTACAAGCCACTAAATAAGGGAATGGACACAGTGGATAAATGGTGTAATAAAACATCTTACACAAACTTATTTTACAAGCCACTAAATAAGGGAATGGACACAGTGGATAAATGGTGTAATAAAACATCTTACACAAACTTATTTTACAAGCCACTAAATAAGGGAATGGGCACAGTGGATAAATGGTGTATTAAAACACTTAAAACAACTTTATATGGACTTTAAAAGCTACTGAATAAGGAAGTGTGAGAGTATACACTAACTGTACATAACATTGGTGATGTATAGAAACATTTACCTTAATATATGCTACTTTACAGGTTTACATAGCTTGGTGATGTATAGAAACATTTACCTTAATATAAGGTACTTTACAGGTTTACATAGCCTGGTGATGTATAGAAACATTTACCTTAATATAAGCTACTTTACAGGTTTACATAGCCTGGTGATGTATAGAAACATTGACCTTAATATAAGGTACTTTACAGGTTTACATAGCTTGGTGATGTATAGAAACATTTACCTTAATATAAGCTACATTACAGGTTTACATAGCTTGGTGATGTATAGAAACATTTACCTTAATATAAGCTACTTTACAGGTTTACATAGCCTGGTGATGTATAGAAACATTTACCTTAATATAAGCTACATTACAGGTTTACATAGCCTGGTGATGTATAGAAACTTTGACCTTCATATAAGCTACTTTGTGCG